>NC_137034.1:21870716-21975716 GCF_032717465.1 Coenobita brevimanus
CCCATCGGGCCCCTTGCACTTGCTCCTGTGGAGGGCTCTCGCGTTTATGTGCTGTTCTAGTGTAACGTTGTCACTTGGATTTTCTGCAGCTAACCAATTGATCGTGTTATTTGCAGCTTCGGGAATGGAACCCAAGTTGTCCGAATGCAAATCCGAAGTACACACACAGACACACGGTTATTACTACAAATTTTTTTTTTTTACGTGTCCGACTCTGGGCAAAGGCTTCAGGGCCTATTTCTCGGGAGCAGTGACCTATCCCAAGGCCCAGTAGTCCTCCTACACCTCCACATGTCACCACTTCGGCGCTAACACCCACCATCCATATTGAATACATTTTAGAGCTGTCTCATACAGGACAGGTGTATTGGCATTAGCGGGGGTATTTTTACGACATGTCGGCGGGTCATCTGGTAGATCAGGAAAGTCTGCTTTTAGACAATTCAAATTCTTAAACTGTTCCCTGCCCCAGCCGGGATTCGATCCTGGGTCCATTAGGACTGCAGGCCGCCTCTCTACTGGTTCAGCCACCGCCTCCCCCAGTTTATTTTAGTTCCTCCCCCAGTTTATTTTAGTTCTACCTCTGGGCAAAAAATTCTACAGAGATCCTATGCCGGGCTCCGGGAGCAGCGTTCTTTGCTCAAAATGTGATCGCTCATTAAATATACTAAAAGTTTTTCAATCGTAATGGGACCAAGTTTTTTTCACATCAGCGATTTTTTTTTTTTGCGATTTTTATGCCAATTTTGGGGCGATTTGCATGTGTGGTTTCGGCTGCCCAAAACACACACACACGGCTACTGCTATAGAATATGAAGTAGGCCTCTATAGATTTTTTCCTTATCACCAATAAAATTAAACAGACTGACAGTAATGATGGTCCCTATGGTTTTCATTAAAAATCTGTATGGCAATAATGTAAAATAGTGTTGGATTTACTTAACCCAGGTTTATGTTACCGTTTTCTGTATGCCGTGTTTGGCTGCTGATTTTGCCCACTGCCAGTGGTTGTTAGTTATGTTTAGGTTCATATTGAGCAACTGTCGTATGCCCCAAGCATTCCTTCACAAATCCTTGGGCTAATAATGGTGGAACAAGGTTGTAATATCTGCAGTTACCCAGTCTAAGCACGTGCTTATTACATCAACAATGCCATTATTTACAGAAATCGCTTGTAATAAATGTAAACACACATTTTATCTGCAGTGTGTTTTGTTATGCTAAACAACAGAGTAGCGTTCACACTGTATGAAATTGACAACATAAAGTTAGATATGAGGACAAGTGTCCATTACACTGTTCACGGAGAGCAACTACTGAGCTACATATCTCAGCAGTGGAGTTGTTGCCCTGGCTGAGTAACAATATGCAATCCATTCAAGAAGACAGGTGATCCACTGTCGTTGATGTGTAAACATGTGATCTACTGTTCATGGTGTAGCAGTCATTACGGCCATCTCCCCTCCCAGCATACTCATGTCTGAGTGCACGCAGTTGTCGGGAAGAGGGAGGGGCGGACAGTGAAGTGGATACTGAGCTTATGAATCAGATTATTTTTTTAATGCAAGGAAGAAGAATCCAAAGGCCAGGAGCACGCAAACCGTTCCCTCCAAGAAAAAAATAAAAACAAAAACAATACAAAGGAGAGCCAAATTCAAGATCCGTTCATTTCCAGATGCCTGGACACACTGTGTTTGAAAACTAGAGATCATAGGAAGTAGGAAGTACAGACAGAAGGAGGCAGTTCCAGAGTTGACATGTTGCATAAATGAAGGACTGGGGGTAACGGTTAACTCTTGCTTTAGAGAGTTCGACAGAAAAGGGATGAGAGTTTGTTGCCAGACAGGTACTAAGCACCTGTCGTAGAGGTGGAGGGATGCAAGCAGACAGTTCAGATGAGCAGTGGACATTGAAGTAGCGATGGAAAAGAGATAAAGGTGCAGCTTATGTTACACGTCCTTCATATCAGGATTAACTTTATCAGTGTAGGGTTTACAGTAATCCGACATAAAGATCATCATATTATACAGCTGATAAGGCAACTCTCTACCCACACCAGTATCGCAGCCTATGCTCTGGGACCCAGTCCATCCCCCTCTAGTAAATTACGTTTTCGTTTACATAGATGAACCATTGGCACGAAACTACTGTTAACTGTTATTTATTGTGACAAGAGAAAATTCCTCCCTCCCCCTCTTTTGCTTTCAACAACACAGTCATCCATGATGTTACTACGTAAACGCAACAAGAATAGCTCCTATTTGCTATGACAACAGGTTTAACATCAGACAAACATTCTAGCAGCATTTCACATATCACCATCTGATGACACTGTCGTCATCATACAGAAATAATGCAGGGTTTGTGTAACGTGCCACCCCGTGAGGAGTAGGTCATCCTATAGACGATATAACACATACTGGTAGACTGGTAATGTGCCAGAGTCTGCATACCGTTTAACTGCCTGACCATCAGCTTCCCTAATTGGCGTTTAATTACAGCTGATATGGCACCATATCACCAGCGAATCATTTATCCATCCCATCCTAGCTTTCAGCCAAAGTCCACTCTCCCGTACCCCATCACTCATCTCCTGTAGAGCCTCTCCCCCCCAACTCCCACCAGCCAGACCACAACAGTACCCTCCTCACCCACCTCCCTCCACCTGTCTCCCAGGCTCCCCACCCTGCCTCCTCCTGCAGTGCCACCTCTTGTGAAATTCATAATTTGCGTCGATTAAAGAGGTCTACCAGTTTCAGGTTCACGGTCAGGTAGGAGAGGGGTCACGGAAATTTTCTGATTATGATAGGAGTGGGAAAGCAGATAATGTCATAATGGCTTCTATGCTGGCCATCGGTAAATGTTGTGTGGTTCGTGATGTTTGTCGAAAGTCACACTTACGAAACCTGTGTGTTTCTTGTGAATAAAATATGAATATGTATGGTGTGAAATTATTTTATTACCATATTCAAAGACCGTTTTCAGTATATTGTCAGGTGGGAGATCGTTTATATACCACCAATAACAGCGCACAGCGACAATGATTGCCGCATTCAGTTCGTCCTAGTGACCAAACAAAACCTGGTGAAGTTATTAACTGTCAGTGTTACCAGATGCCGAGAGAATAACACTACCTCGCTGGTGGATGGGGTGTTTCTGTTTGATATGTCTGCAACTGTACATACATACACTCGACAAGAGTTCCACCTGGACCACATAGTCACGGGATATGGCTAACGTGGCAACAGCACGTGTGTGTGTGCTCATGTGCACATGCCCAAGAATTTTTTGAATCGCCAAGCTTTATCCTCTGTGCTGTATTATATTAATAAGCTGTCATTGTGTTATGCTGTGATATTGGCTAATAAATATTGTGTTATTGTTTGGGATAATGAGCTGTGCACTATGCTATTTATAAAGTCTGATTTATATAAAATAATTATTTTCTTAACTTGAAGTGTAAACCACGATACAGGTTAATTTGTGGTTCACAAACAGTGAGCAAGTGCACCCACAAATGTCACGATGCAAGGGGAAGGGAAAAGTATGGGAGTGAGCAGGAGCTTGGGAGGGGAAAAGAAGGAGGATGAAGTGGGGTCACGTCGTTTACTCCAATAGTTATTCACTCTTTGCTATTACAATATATTTATTAAGGTGTCAATGATATCTTGTATCCTAAATAATAATAAACCCATTTGTTTTTTATTATTCATTTTTACAGATTACACACTTTAACCCGCTGCATGCCAGTGCCATTTTAAACGGTCTGACATAATTCCACAGCCTGTGCCAGTGCCGTTTTAAAATGGTTTACAATAAAAAAAATTCACTGTGGTCGCATTTTTCAAGATTCACGAGTAAAAATTGGCAGGCATGTATGGTAACTGTTCCTCTACCATCCCCCAGGTTGTCAAGGGCATACACTCACTCGCTTCCCCCCTCAAGCTCGCTCTGCCTCACTCTGCCTATTTGCCTCACCCAGTGGTGTACATAGTGAAGGTATTTTGTAAATATTTTCATGTAAGTGTAAGTTGTAAATATTTTCTTGTAAGTGTAAAGACTATATAGTGAAGTCAAGTTGTAAATACCTTCTTGTAAGTGCCAGGATGGTACATAATGAAGTCAGGTCGTACCTATCTTCAAGTAAGTGTAAGATAATGCATTCGCAGTGAGAAAGACACGCAAACTGTGATAGATGCTGAAGTAATAAGTAATCGGAAAAGTGTACTGAACATTGCTATACCTTCCCAGCATAAATACCTGAGTATACCTTACATAGAAAACGGCTTTCTCTCACGTATGTGATGAGCGTGAGAGAGTGGTCATACCTGTACATGAGTATGCAAGACTCAATAAAACTGATTTCCGAGCCTCGGTGAGCATTTTAATTGCGAAATTCGTTGTTTCCACATCAAAATCTATCATTTTAGCCAAAAAAAAAAAAATGGCCAAAAAATGGCCGGCACTGGGGTGACCCATAGCGCTAAATGTGGCCGGCATGTGGCAGGTTAAATTACACCAAACATAGGATACCCTGTCTCTCGTTAACGGACAACATGCAGCCAGCACCACCACCTCGACTCTCTCTCTCTCTCTCAGCTCGTCAGCTGCCTATCAGTAGACACAGACACATTATCAGTTTCTGCTAATGAGCAATGACGTTGCATATGTTTACATACGGTTTAATACTGTGTCAAAATACATGTGCAATATTTTACCAGCTCACCTTACGGATTACATTAGCCAATACACAATACTTTATGTGCATAGCCTACGTTTCAGTAACAGTCACGGGGTAGCCATACTCACAGTGATGTTCTCGTGAATGTTTTAGGTAGTCATGAGTTCAGTCTTCATCCTTGGCTGACCCTAAGGCCTTTCACTAAGTTTGGTCCATACTGAATCAGAACTGAGTTACATAGTACAACATTTGACCGTACCCAGGGACAGTGAATATTGCTTACTTGTTCTCAGATTCATTTTTCTTCATCTTTGCCGTACACTAAATCATCTCACTAAGTATGATCTCAGTCGGATAAAGACTGTGATGATCTTGTCATGTAACCTTAACCTTTTGCTTACGGTTCGCAAAAGCAGTAGGATATCTCCTTAGCTGACCCTCAACCCATCCCCAAAGTTTGGTCTAAATTTGATCCAAACTCTCAAGCTGTTTTGTTCATAAACCATCACACACGGGTCAGAATTTGATCTTGCCCTGTGATCTTGATCTTTGACTGATTGTTCTCAAATAGAATTCCTGAGTTCTTGCCCTGCCCTCAGTCACTCCACCAAGTTTGGACTAAATCAGATCAAACTTATTACTCTAAAAAGTATTCATTTGCAGCTTAGATGATCCTCATTTTTCCAAACAAAATTCTTAAAGTTAAGTAGGTTTTAGCTGTGCTGTTAACACACACACACACACACACACACACACACACACACACACACACACACACACACTACAATATTACACCTTGTTGTTCTCAGCGATCCATGTATTACCAAGGGCAATAACAATCAGCCATCTTTGGATACATTTACTACATATCATTGTTAAAAATTATAATGTGTTTTGAGCATTTGTTTCTTCCAGATCCTAAGGCTCAAAAGTCCGCATACGTGTCACCGTCCATACTGAATACATAATAGGGGTGCATCAGCACTAATACTCACCGTCCATACTGAATACATAATAGGACTACCTTTGCACTAATACCCACCGTCCATACTGAATACATAATAGGTCTACCTTTGCACAAATACCCACCGTCCATACTGAATACATAATAGGACTACCTTTGCACTAATACCCACTGTCCATACTCATTATGTTACAAAACTAGTCGTAGTATACAGACATGAGCACCGTATAGCCCAGGGCATCTCGGTGAAGTTTACATTTACTAGGAAATTTATATATACGGAGAAGTACAGTAAGTTTCTTTATTATTAATGACAATCAGATAACCACCTGTACTGTAGGTAGAACGAGGGTAACAGGTAGAGTGAGGTGCCAGAGAGCGAGGGTGGTAGGTAGGACGAGGGTAACAGGTAGAGATGTCAGAGAGGGAGTGTGGAAGGTGGGACGAGAACAGCAAGTAAAGTGAGGTTTCAGAGAGTGAGGGGTGGATGGTGGGACGAGGACAGTATATGGAGCAAGATGCCAAAGAGCTAGAGTGTTAGATAGGACGAGGACAGCAGTAAAAACAGGGATTAAAAGTAGAAGTGAAGTGATGAAGAACTCTGGTACAGACTGATGTGACAGGTAGGAGGAAAGCATACTCTAGGTGGTCGAGGTCGGTAGGCTGAAGCGATGTGGCAGAGAATTGTGATAAAGGCGACAGGTAGGACGAAAGCTTTTGTTGGACGAGGTCGACTGGCAGAAGCGATGTGGTAGAGTGGGAGGGCCTACTTCCAGCGTGACATAACGGCCTATCCAGCCGTCGCCACCATCGCTGAGGCCACTCCAAGTAGGCAAACCAAGAAAACTCCCTGAGTAACAGCACTATATTAATGTCTGTCTGCTATGATCCAGGTGAAATTTTTGACCCAAAGATGATCATAGGTTTCTATTCTGATGTTGGGATTAGTGAAAATTATACCCTTCTATAGAACAGTTGGGCTACATTTGACCATCAACAGAGTCTGAAGGAGTTTTGGATCATTGTCAGGCAAGAGTAGACGGACAGTAGTGAATCTGGCCACCGATAACTTACCTGTAGATCTGGAATTCCAAGTGGCATTTGGCGTCGTCTTTCCAGCATGCTTACTGACGCGTTGTTTTTGTACCTCACATCCACCGTCAGTTTCTGTGCGCCATACAGGAAGAGACAGTTGTTTACCATGCATGTTCTGTATATCTGTCTGCCTGTCGATTTGTCTATCTCCATCTATCTCTCTATGTGTCAACCTATCTATATATCCATCAGCTGTGTGTGTGTGTGTGTGTGTGTGTGTGTGTGTGTGTGTGTGATTACACTTATTACTGGAGTGTAATTATCACCACCACCACCCCACCCATTATTTACACACAGAAATGGGATGAGAATTCCAACAGAAACAAGATCACTCACTCACATTTCTCCAGTACATAGGGAGGCCAGATTCCACGTAACTCTGGATGAAGAAATCAAATTAATGCTTCCACGGTGTATGCTTGGGGTAGACCTAGCCCATGTAGGATGGGAACAGCACTTCATGCAAGTAGCAGTAGTTCTCCACTCGATATAAGATGGCCTTGTAGCGGAGGTACTCGGTTCTCTCCATGAAGACGTGCATGCTTTGAGATACCTGTTAAATATGTATATCCATCTACAAAAGATAACAGACAGTCCTTTGCCAGCATTGTACCCTGCCTTCCATATACCTCGTTCCTCTCAAAAGCAACACAAGGACAGAAAGTATCCTTGCCTCTCATAGATGTTGTGTGTTTCATATTACTAACACATAAAAACTCACGTTAACACCTTTCATTGCTCACTGCTGTAGGCTACACTCAAGGACCATATTTCACCTCCAACTCCATTGCGTCAACTTCACACAAGTCAAGCAGCACAGTTCTCTCTGACGACGGGGCAAAGAGAATCATGTATGGCAGGGCTACTCAGCTACTCTAGACGTAGGGCCGAATGATGAATCTCAGATTAACATAAGGCCCATACATTATTTTACCTCTATTTTTCCCTATCTAAGTACTTACACTCAGAAAGAAACGAGATATTCATATGTTAGTTGCGTTTACCTTTTCCACTTGAAACAAATAAAACCAAACAAGCACAGCTTCCTGTGTTATGCTTGTTTATTTGTTTATTCTCATTCTTCTGAGTCGGTCAAAGGGCAATCCAAAAACGACTCAAGGGCAGGATTTGTCCCGCGGGCCGCCAGTGGAATAGCCCTGAGGTATGGCCATAGAGACACACCAAGCCCACCTCTGCTCAGCAACATCAGCCAGTAGAGGTACACTGAAAAATATGACAAATGAAGTACAACGCCAGTTTTTGTACCCGACTCTACTGTACAGTATGAGCTATGGTGGGTTTGTTTTCTACCCGACTCTGCAGTATGAGCTATACTGGGTTTGTTTTGTACTCGACTGTAGTGCCCAGAAGTGATAATGAGTTGTATCTAGTTTATTTTATATGACCAAAAATTCGGTTGAGAGAGAGTGGCCGAGGCATGGCTGTTACCATGCGGACGTGTCCAGAACATAGATTAATTACCTAGTTGCTAAGTCACTTTTTTCCCTACTATAAATCACTAGTATTAAGTCTATAATATAAAATCTCGAGTCGATGGGAACATGTGCCTCTGGTCACGTGATCCAGCATAATGTACGCGTGGGCAAAGTGATGTAAAGCACGATGATTTTCATTATTTTTCGATTTAAGAGTATAAAGAGAGAAAGGTTGCTGAGTAATTATTGTAACTAGAGAATGTTATTTTTTGGGGGTGTCGATTGTGAGAGGAAAGACATCACACCGAGTCTATCACGAGTTCGTAATAATAAAAATATTAAATTGCATACGCCGTCATCCCCCCCTCCCCTTTGCATCACTCACGCAGTTTTGGCGTCTCACTGGCTCACCGGCCGTGATACGTGGCAGCTGGTTGGTACTGTCGTCATCCTCCTCCTCCCCTCCCTCCAAGGAATTCTGTAAGTAATTTGATATTACTGATGTCTGATATGTTGAAGCGTGAATAGTGATATCTCACGAGTGATAATAGTGACGAAATAGTGAAATGAACTCGGGTAGAATCGTGTTGTCGTTCCTCAGGAGGTGTAACGGTGACGCCATTAGCCTTTGGAGAAGCGAGTCCTGTGTTCCCGCTCACCTCCCCTACATTTTTGAGCTGGATAGCGAGGTATTTCCCATATTGTTGTGTACTGTACTTTATATTATTATTTAGTGTGTAACTGAAGCAAGAGAATGCTAGCTAGTTCTGTCTGAGCCTCAGATAAATGTGTGATTTTTGTAGGCCAAATATCAGGTGCCCAGGAACTGTGAATTATTTATTAATATGTTGAAATGACTTTGCAATTCAGTAGTAATTAGGGCTATGTTGCGAGTTAATGTTCACGTAGTTACTTTGTGAGGCACAGTGATATTGATACACTGATGATTTTCATGGTTAGAGTTACAGTTATTCATTCTTACTGTATTTGTTATAGTACTTTTTCTTCCATGTTATCCCTACAATAATTATTATTTTGAGTAGACCTGTGTCTGTAGTGCCATGTGTTATTCTGTTATTACTTGATTCCGAGTGTTGTAACTCATGTTTCTTTATTATGAGACCTTCCTGATCATGTGAAGGGATTACTTGCATTGGGGAGAATAGTTATTCATTGTTCATATTAACTTCTAGCGGGTCCAAGTGTGGAGGTCTAAGCACCAGTGAGTGGGTCAAGGTCCAAGTGTGGAGGTCAAGGTCGGCAGTGGCAGAGGACTGGACCAGTGAAATTTGTGCTCAGAGGGACGATTATGAAGAAACACATTGGACCGCGACAGAGGAGCTAAGTTTTGTGCATTTGATATTAGGACCATATATTTTCCTTTGAACAACGTGCCAACTGATTCATGATTAATTTGTAAAGCAAGTAGCTGGGGAAGATTTCTACTTTTTGGTCTTGTTAATACACATTCCCTCCCACTCGAACTTTATTGTTTGTATAACCCTTGAGAACAGGTGGTATAGAGCTTACCTAGTAGTTTGTTAATGTGCAACTTTAGAAGCATTCTGGGAAACTGCGAAGGTCGGGCTTGGGTTGGCCTAGTTGGAGACTGGCCCCGTCATTTTGGCATGCTACCACTCTTAACTTGGCCTCTTGAAATGTAATAAACGCAACCGAAGAGGCCGCTAATGGGAGAGGGTCTCCATCAATCTGAGTTCCCGACCGTTCCAGCACACAGTGGTCATCAATAGTGACCTGTTTTCTGCCCCTCTTGACCATGTAAACGTCTGAATCGCAGAGGTTACAGTACAAGTGGTGGCACAGCGTTGGGATGACCTATTAATGTGAGGTTAATTTAACTTGAAATTAAGGTAAAAGCTCATCCCCCAGTTCTCAAAGGTATATGTACTTAGCATTATGTGTTGAATTATAAGGTATGTGTATTTGTAGTGTGTACTGTTTTGGTGTTGCAGCTGAGCATTCACCTCTTGGGGTTGCTCAAGTTGCAGTTGGGGCATTTTCGTAGTTGAGCATTCACCTCCTGGTGTTGCTCACGTTTGTATAATTTTTGATGGAGTCCCATGTTGAAAAATTGATTGACATTGAAACTGAAATGCCTGAGGGAGTAGAGGTGAAACAGGAACCCTCCGCAATTGATGAGTGTTTTGAGCGTATTAGAACGTTGGAGGAGATGTTAGGCCCAACCGGACTCACCCCGACCAAGGTTGGAGGACCATCACAGTATACCCCCGTAATGTCTGGAAATCCATTTAGGCAGTCAACTCCACAGTGGTCAAATTTGCCTGTACGAGGTATGCAGAGCTATCAGGGAAATTCGGTAGTATTAGAGTGTAAGAGGAAGAGATACTACCTAGTGTAAGATCCCGGAGACTGCCTGAGAGGTTGCAGTACACGTAGGTGATGGGTGTATGGTGTATATATCGTATATACTCATTTTTTTTTCTCTGAGCACGTCTTGTCCTTGCCTTAACTGGCTGGAAACATGGAGTTGGTCGTGCCCTTCCAGGTCTCTCCGGACCGTACCTGCATATTTATCTTTTCTACCAGTACCTATGATGATGTAATTTGGGATTAATAGGGTTGAGTAGTTGTTGAGGATATGTCCAGCTTTTGGAGAGATGAGGCGTGGAAGCTGTGTGTTGTCAAATCGAGTGCACCTCGGTGTATAGACCGTCGTTTTTGCCTTACCTCAATTCTTTTTTTTTTTTTCTTTCTTTAGGTTAGATTGTTAGGCTTAGTTAGGGATAATGAGATCTCACAGTTAGGGCTTTAATTTTTTTTTCCCCCAGAGTTAGGGAACTGTACATGTGAGGGGCAGTTCTACCTGAAGGTCTCCACCTGGAGGTTTCCTACTTGCTTTGAGAACCTCGAGCGCTGAGTGTATGTAATACCCAAACTGCAGTATAGGATTGCTCAGGGAGAGAGGGGAAGTTTCCAGTTTCTCTATAGGGCTTGGAGAAGTTGAACTATGGGGCTCTCGCATGTTAGGAGAGGTAGGTAGGTTTCGTTTGGTCTCTCTGGACAGAACGCAGTGGAGCGACTCGTGTTACTCTTAACTAAGCACAAAGTTTCTCCTTTTAGCATGACACTCTCCTTGTGAGTAACATGCTTGGTGAGTGGCATACGTCGTCAGTTGCATACAGTGAGTAGCAGGAGAAAATCTACTCATGGTAGAGGATTTCTTTTTTTTCGTGGACATGATAGCCGCCGACTGTTCTCAAGCATGGAGCTTATGTAATATCTCACAGTCGCAGTATAGGACATGTTGGCTGGTGTTTTGGAGGCGTGTAGATTGGTTTCCCCTCACGAGCAAGGAGCGTGTGAAACACCCCACAGTAGCAGTATTGAGGGAGACTGGTCAAGTAGGTAAACTTACGTACCGTGTGTGTTAAGTATGGGTACTGGGCATTTCCGAGGAGTTCACGTCCAGTCGCCCGAACTTTTGGTCTTCCCTAACCGTGGGTGGATATAGTGCCTGGAAGTGTTAATGAGTAGTATCCAGTTTATTTTATATGACCAAAAGTTCGGTTAAGTGAGAGAGAGTGGCCGAGGCATGGCTGTTACCATGCGGACGTGTCCAGAGCATAGATTATTTACCTAGTTGCTAAGTCACTTTTTTCCTACTGTAATTCATTAGTATTCAGTCTCTTTATAATATAAAATCTCTAGTCGATGGGAACATGTGCCTCTGGTCACGTGATCCAGCATATGTACAGGTGAATTTTTTGACCCAAAGATGATCATAGGTGTCTTTATTCTGATGTTGGGATTAGTGAAAATTATACTCTTCTATAGAACAGTTGGGCTACATTTGACCATCAACAGAGTCTGAAGGAGTTTTGGATCATTGTCAGGCAAGAGTAGACGGACAGTAGTGAATCTGGCCACCGATAACTTACCTGTAGATCTGGAATTCCAAGTGGCATTTGGCGTCGTCTTTCCAGCATGCTTACTGACGCGTTGTTTTTGTACCTCACATCCACCGTCAGTTTCTGTGCGCCATGCAGGAAGAGACAGTTGTTTAGCATGCATGTTCTGTATATCTGTCTGCCTGTCGATTTGTCTATCTCCATCTATCTCTCCATGTGTCAGCCTATCTATATATCCATCAGCTGTGTGTGTGTGTTTGTGTGTGTGTGTGTGTGTGTGTGTGTGATTACACTTATTTCTGAAGTGTAATTATCACCACCACAACCCCACCCATTATTTACACACAGAAATGGGATGAGAATTCCAACAGAAACAAGATCACTCACTCACATTTCTCCAGTACATAGGGAGGCCAGATTCCACGTAACTCTGGATGAAGAAATCAAATTAATGCTTCCACGGTGTATGCTTGGGGTAGACCTAGCCCATGTAGGATGGGAACAGCACTTCATGCAAGTAGCAGTAGTTCTCCACTCGATATAAGATGGCCTTGTAGCGGAGGTACTCGGTTCTCTCCATGAAGACGTGCATGCTTTGAGATACCTGTTAAATATGTATATCCATCTACAAAAGATAACAGACAGTCCTTTGCCAGCATTGTACCCTGCCTTCCATATGCCTCGTTCCTCTCAAAAGCAACACAAGGACAGAAAGTATCCTTGCCTCTCATAGATGTTGTGTGTTTCATATTACTAACACATAAAAACTCACGTTAACACCTTTCATTGCTCATTGCTGTAGGCTACACTCAAGGACCATATTTCACCTCCAACTCCATTGCGTCAACTTCACACAAGTCAAGCAGCACAGTTCTCTCTTACGACGGGGCAAAGAGAATCATGTATGGCAGGGCTACTCAGCTACTCTAGACATAGGGCCGAATGATGAATCTCAGATTAACATAAGGCCCATACATTATTTTACCTCTATTTTTCCCTATCTAAGTACTTACACTCAGAAAGAAACGAGATATTCATATGTTAGTTGCGTTTACATTTTCCACTTGAAACAAATAAAACCAAACAAGCACAGCTTCCTGTGTTATGCTTGTTTATTTGTTTATTCTCATTCTTCTGAGTCGGTCAAAGGGCAATCCAAAAACGACTCAAGGGCAGGATTTGTCCCGCGGGCCGCCAGTGGAATAGCCCTGAGGTATGGCCATAGAGACACACCAAGCCCACCTCTGCTCAGCAACATCAGCCAGTAGAGGTACACTGAAAAATATGACAAATGAAGTACAACGCCAGTTTTTGTACCCGACTCTACTGTACAGTATGAGCTATGGTGGGTTTGTTTTCTACCCGACTCTGCAGTATGAGCTATACTGGGTTTTGTTTTGTACTCGACTGTAGTGCCCAGAAGTGATAATGAGTTGTATCTAGTTTATTTTATATGACCAAAAGTTCGGTTAAGTGAGAGAGAGTGGCCGAGGCATGGCTGTTACCATGTGGACGTGTCCAGAACATAGATTAATTACCTAGTTGCTAAGTCACTTTTTTTTTCCCTACTATAAATCACTAGCATTAAGTCTCTTTATAATATAAAATCTCGAGTCGATGGGAACATGTGCCTCTGGTCACGTGATCCAGCATAATGTACGCGTGGGCAAAGTGATGTAAAGCACGATGATTTTCATTATTTTTCGATTTAAGAGTATAAAGAGAGAGAGGTTGTTGAGTAATTATTGTAACTAGAGAATGTTATTTTTGGGGGGTGTCGATTGTGAGAGGAAAGACATCACACCGAGTCTATCATGAGTTCGTAATAATAAAAATATTAAATTGCATACGCCGTCATACCCCCCCCCCTCCCCTTTGCATCACTCACGCAGTTTTCGCGTCTCACTCGCTCACCGGCCGTGATATGTGGCAGCTGGTTGGTACTGTCGTCATCATCCTCCCCCCCCTCCCTCCAAGGAATTCTGTAAGTAATTTGATATTACTGATGTCTGATATGTTGAAGCGCGAACAGTGATATCTCACGAGTGATAATGGTGACGAAATAGTGAAATGAACTCGGGTAGAATCGTGTTGTCGTTCCTCAGGAGGTGTAACGGTGACGCCATTAGCCTTTGGAGAAGCGAGTCCTGTGTTCCTGCTCACCTCCCCTACATTTTTGAGCTGGATAGCGAGGTATTTCCCATATTTTTGTGTACTGTACTTTATATTATTATTTAGTGTGTAACTGAAGCAAGAGAATGCTAGCTAGTTCTCTCTGAGCCTCAGATAAATGTGTGATTTTTGTAGGCCAAGTATCAGGTGCCCAGGAACTGTGAATTATTTATTAATATGTTGAAATGACTTTGCAATTCAGTACTTATTAGGGCTATATTGCGAGTTAATGTTCACGTAGTTACTTTGTGGGGCACAGTGATATTGATACAGTGATGATTTTCATGGTTAGAGTTACAGTTATTCATTCTTACTGTATTTGTTATAGTACTTTTTCTTCCATGTTATCCCTACAATAATTATTATTTTGAGCAGACCTATGTCTGTAGTGCCATGTGTTATTCTGTTATTACTTGATGCCGAGTGTTGTAACTCATGTTTCTTTATTATGAGACCTTCCTGATCATGTGAAGGGATTACTTGCATTGGGGAGAATAGTTATTCATTGTTCATATTAACTTCTAGCGGGTCCAAGTGTGGAGGTCTAAGCACCAGGGAGTGGGTCAAGGTCCAAGTGTGGAGGTCAAGGTCGGCAGTGGCAGAGGACTGGACCAGTGAAATTTGTGCTCAGAGGGACGATTATGAAGAAACACATTGGACCGCGACAGAGGAGCTAAGTTTTGTGCATTTGATATTAGGACCATATATTTTCCTTTGAACAACGTGCCAACTGATTCATGATTAATTTGTAAAGCAAGTAGCTGGGGAAGATTTCTACTTTTTGGTCTTCTTAATACACATTCCCTCCCACTCGAACTTTATTGTTTGTATAACCCTTGAGAACTGGTGGTATAGAGCTTACCTAGTAGTTTGTTAATGTGCAACTTTAGAAGCATTCTGGGAAACTGCGAAGGTCGGGCTTGCGTTGGCCTAGTTGGAGACTGGCCCCGTCATTTTGGCATGCTACCACTCTTAACTTGGCCTCTTGAAATGTAATAAACGCAACCGAAGAGGCCGCTAATGGGAGAGGGTCTCCATCAATCTGAGTTCCCGACCGTTCCAGCACACAGTGGTCATCAATAGTGACCTGTTTTTTGCCCCTCTTGAGCATGTAAAAGTCTGCATCGCAGAGGTGACAGTACAAGTGGTGGCACAGCGTTGGGATGACCTATTAATGTGAGGTTAATTTAACTTGAAGTTAAGGTAAAAGCTCATCCCCCAGTTCTATAAGGTATATGTACTTAGCATTATGTGTTGAATTATAAGGTATGTGTATTTGTAGTGTGTACTATTTTGGAGTTGCAGCTGAGCATTCGCCTCCTGGGGTTGCTCAAGTTGCAGTTGGGGCATTTTCGTAGTTGAGCATTCACCTCCTGGGGTTGCTCACATTTGTATAATTTATGATGGAGTCCCGTGTTGAAAAATTGATTGACATTGAAACTGAAATGCCTAAGGAAGTAGAGGTGAAACAGGAACCCTCCGCAATTGATGAGTGTTTTGAGCATATTAGAACGTTGGAGGAGATGTTAGGCCCAACCGGACTCACCCCGACCAAGGTTGGAGGCCCATCACAGTATACCCCCGTAATGTCTGGAAATCCATTTAGGCAGTCAACTCCACAGTGGTCATATTTGCCTGAACGAGGTATGCAGAGCTATCAGGGAAATTCGGTAGTATTAGAGTGTAAGAGGAAGAGATACTACCTAGTGTAAGATCCCGGAGACTGCCTGAGAGGTTGCAGTACACGTAGGTGATGGGTGTATGGTGTATATATTGTATATACTCATTTTTTTTCTCTGAGCACGTCTTGTCCTTGCCTTAACTGGCTGGGAACATGGAGTCGGTCGTGCCCTTCCAGGTTTCTCCAGACCGTACCTGCATATTTATCTTTTCTACCAGTACCTATGATGATGTAATTTGGCATTAATAGGGTTGAGTAGTTGTTGAGGATATGTCTAGCTTTTGGAGAGATGAGGCGTGGAAGCTGCGTGTTGTCAAATCGAGTGCACCTCAGTGTATAGACCGTCGTTTTTCCCTTACCTCAATTCCTTTTTTTTTTTTCTTTAGGTTTGATTGTTAGGCTTAGGGATAATGAGATCTCACAGTTAGGGCTTTAATTTTTTTTTCCCCAGAGTTAGGGAACTGTACATGTGAGGGGCAGTTCTACCTGAAGGTCTCCAACCGGAGGTTTCCTACTTGCTTTGAGAATCTCGAACGCTGAGTGTATGTAATACCCAAACTGCTGTATAGGATTGCTCAGAGAGAGAGGGGAAGTTTCCAGTTTCTCTATAGGGCTTGGAGAAGTTGAACTATTGGGCTCTGGCATGTTAAGAGAGGTAGGTAGGTTTCGCTCGGTCTCTCTGGACAGAACGCAGTGGAGCGACTCGTGTTACTCTTAACTAAGCACAAAGTTTCTCGTTGTAGCATGACATTCTCCTTATAAGTAACATGCCTGGTGAGTGGCATACGTCGTCAGTTGCATACAGTGAGTAGCAGGAGAAAATCTACTCATGGTAGAGGATTTTTTTTTTTTTTCGTGGACATGATAGCCGCCGACTGTTCTCAAGCATGGAGCTTATGTAATATCCCACAGTCGCAGTATAGGACACGTTGGCTGGTGTTTTGGAGGCGTGTAGATTGGTTTCCCCTCACGAGCAAGGAGCGTGTGAAACACCCCACAGTAGCAGTATTGAGGGAGACTGGTCAAGTAGGTAAACTTACGTACCGTGTGTGTTAAGTATGGGTACTGGGCATTTCCGAGGAGTTCAGGTCCAGTCGCCCGAACTTTTGGTCTTCCCTAACCGTGGGTGGATATAGTGCCTGGAAGTGATAATGAGTTGTATCCAGTTTATTTATGACCAAAAGTTCGGTTAAGTGAGAGAGAGTGGCCGAGGCATGGCTGTTACCATGCGGACGTGTCCAGAACATAGATTATTTACCTAGTTGCTAAGTCACTTTTTTTTTCCTACTGTAATTCACTAGTATTAAGTCTCTTTATATTATAAAATCTCGAGTCGATGGGAACATGTGCCTCTGGTCACGTGATCCAGCATAATGTACAGGTGAAATTTTTGACCCAAAGATGATCATAGGTGTCTTCATTCTGATGTTGGGATTAGTGAAAATTATACCCTTCTATAGAAGAGTTGGGCTACATTTGACCATCAACAGAGTCTGAAGGAGTTTTGGATCATTATCAGGCAAGAGTAGACGGACAGTAGTGAATCTGGCCACCGATAACTTACCTGTAGATCTGGAATTCCAAGTGGCATTTGGCGTCGTCTTTCCAGCATGCTTACTGACGCGTTGTTTTTGTACCTCACATCCACCGTCAGTTTCTGTGCGCCATACAGGAAGAGACAGTTCTTTAGCATGCATGTTCTGTATATCTGTCTGCCTGTCGATTTGTCTATCTCCATCTATCTCTCTATGTGTCAACCTATCTATATATCCATCAGCTGTGTGTGTGTGTGTGTGTGTGTGTGTGTGTGTGTGTGTGTGTGTGTGTGATTACACTTATTACTGGAGTGTAATTATCACCACCACCACCCCACCCATTATTTACACACAGAAATGGGATGAGAATTCCAACAGAAACAAGATCACTCACTCACATTTCTCCAGTACATAGGGAGGCCAGATTCCACGTAACTCTGGATGAAGAAATCAAATTAATGCTTCCACGGTGTGTGCTTGGGGTAGACCTAGCCCATCTAGGATGGGAACAGCACTTCATGCAAGTAGCAGTAGTTCTCCACTCGATATAAGATGGCCTTGTAGCGGAGGTACTCGGTTCTCTCCATGAAGACGTGCATGCTTTGAGATACCTGTTAAATATGTATATCCATCTACAAAAGATAACAGACAGTCCTTTGCCAGCATTGTACCCTGCCTTCCATATGCCTCGTTCCTCTCAAAAGCAACACAAGGACAGAAAGTATCCTTGCCTCTCATAGATGTTGTGTGTTTCATATTACTAACACATAAAAACTCACGTTAACACCTTTCATTGCTCACTGCTGTAGGCTACACTCAAGGACCATATTTCACCTCCAACTCCATTGCGTCAACTTCACACAAGTCAAGCAGCACAGTTCTCTCTGACGACGGGGCAAAGAGAATCATGTATGGCAGGGCTACTCAGCTACTCTAGACGTAGGGCCGAATGATGAATCTCAGATTAACATAAGGCCCATACATTATTTTACCTCTATTTTTCCCTATCTAAGTACTTACACTCAGAAAGAAACGAGATATTCATATGTTAGTTGCGTTTACCTTTTCCACTTGAAACAAATAAAACCAAACAAGCACAGCTTCCTGTGTTATGCTTGTTTATTTGTTTATTCTCATTCTTCTGAGTCGGTCAAAGGGCAATCCAAAAACGACTCAAGGGCAGGATTTGTCCCGCGGGCCGCCAGTGGAATAGCCCTGAGGTATGGCCATAGAGACACACCAAGCCCACCTCTGCTCAGCAACATCAGCCAGTAGAGGTACACTGAAAAATATGACAAATGAAGTACAACGCCAGTTTTTGTACCCGACTCTACTGTACAGTATGAGCTATGGTGGGTTTGTTTTCTACCCGACTCTGCAGTATGAGCTATACTGGGTTTGTTTTGTACTCGACTGTAGTGCCCAGAAGTGATAATGAGTTGTATCTAGTTTATTTTATATGACCAAAAATTCGGTTGAGAGAGAGTGGCCGAGGCATGGCTGTTACCATGCGGACGTGTCCAGAACATAGATTAATTACCTAGTTGCTAAGTCACTTTTTTTTTCCCTAATATAAATCACTAGTATTAAGTCTATAATATAAAATCTCGAGTCGATGGGAACATGTGCCTCTGGTCACGTGATCCAGCATAATGTACGCGTGGGCAAAGTGATGTAAAGCACGATGATTTTCATTATTTTTCGATTTAAGAGTATAAAGAGAGAAAGGTTGCTGAGTAATTATTGTAACTAGAGAATGTTATTTTTTGGGGGTGTCGATTGTGAGAGGAAAGACATCACACCGAGTCTATCACGAGTTCGTAATAATAAAAATATTAAATTGCATACGCCGTCTTCCCCCCCCCCCTCCCCTTTGCATCACTCACGCAGTTTTGGCGTCTCACTCGCTCACCGGCCGTGATATGTGGCAGCTGGTTGGTACTGTCGTCATCATCCTCCCCCCCCTCCCTCCAAGGAATTCTGTAAGTAATTTGATATTACTGATGTCTGATATGTTGAAGCGTGAATAGTGATATCTCACGAGTGATAATAGTGACGAAATAGTGAAATGAACTCGGGTAGAATCGTGTTGTCGTTCCTCAGGAGGTGTAACGGTGACGCCATTAGCCTTTGGAGAAGCGAGTCCTGTGTTCCCGCTCACCTCCCCTACATTTTTGAGCTGGATAGCGAGGTATTTCCCATATTGTTGTGTACTGTACTTTATATTATTATTTAGTGTGTAACTGAAGCAAGAGAATGCTAGCTAGTTCTGTCTGAGCCTCAGATAAATGTGTGATTTTTGTAGGCCAAATATCAGGTGCCCAGGAACTGTGAATTATTTATTAATATGTTGAAATGACTTTGCAATTCAGTACTTATTAGGGCTATGTTGCGAGTTAATGTTCACGTAGTTACTTTGTGAGGCACAGTGATATTGATACACTGATGATTTTCATGGTTAGAGTTACAGTTATTCATTCTTACTGTATTTGTTATAGTACTTTTTCTTCCATGGTATCCCTACAATAATTATTATTTTGAGCAGACCTGTGTCTGTAGTGCCATGTGTTATTCTGTTATTACTTGATGCCGAGTGTTGTAACTCATGTTTCTTTATTATGAGACCTTCCTGATCATGTGAAGGGATTACTTGCATTGGGGAGAATAGTTATTCATTGTTCATATTAACTTCTAGCGGGTCCAAGTGTGGAGGTCTAAGCACCAGTGAGTGGGTCAAGGTCCAAGTGTGGAGGTCAAGGTCGGCAGTGGCAGAGGACTGGACCAGTGAAATTTGTGCTCAGAGGGACGATTATGAAGAAACACATTGGACCGCGACAGAGGAGCTAAGTTTTGTGCATTTGATATTAGGACCATATATTTTCCTTTGAACAACGTGCCAACTGATTCATGATTAATTTGTAAAGCAAGTAGCTGGGGAAGATTTCTACTTTTTGGTCTTGTTAATACACATTCCCTCCCACTCGAACTTTATTGTTTGTATAACCTTTGAGAACTGGTGGTATAGAGCTTACCTAGTAGTTTGTTAATGTGCAACTTTAGAAGCATCTGGGAATTTGCGAAGGTCGGGCTTGGGTTGGCCTAGTTGGAGACTGGCCCCGTCATTTTGGCATGCTACCACTCTTAACTTGGCCTCTTGAAATGTAATAAACGCAACCGAAGAGGCCGCTAATGGGAGAGGGTCTCCATCAATCTGAGTTCCCGACCGTTCCAGCACACAGTGGTCATCAATAGTGACCTGTTTTCTGCCCCTCTTGACCATGTAAACGTCTGAATCGCAGAGGTTACAGTACAAGTGGTGGCACAGCGTTGGGATGACCTATTAATGTGAGGTTAATTTAACTTGAAATTAAGGTAAAAGCTCATCCCCCAGTTCTCAAAGGTATATGTACTTAGCATTATGTGTTGAATTATAAGGTATGTGTATTTGTAGTGTGTACTATTTTGGTGTTGCAGCTGAGCATTCACCTCTTGGGGTTGCTCAAGTTGCAGTTGGGGCATTTTCGTAGTTGAGCATTCACCTCCTGGGGTTGCTCACATTTGTATAATTTTTGATGGAGTCCCATGTTGAAAAATTGATTGACATTGAAACTGAAATGCCTGAGGGAGTAGAGGTGAAACAGGAACCCTCCGCAATTGATGAGTGTTTTGAGCGTATTAGAACGTTGGAGGAGATGTTAGGCCCAACCGGACTCACCCCGACCAAGGTTGGAGGCCCATCACAGTATACCCCCGTAATGTCTGGAAATCCATTTAGGCAGTCAACTCCACAGTGGTCAAATTTGCCTGTACGAGGTATGCAGAGCTATCAGGAAAATTCGGTAGTATTAGAGTGTAAAAGGAAGAGATACTACCTAGTGTAAGATCCCGGAGACTGCCTGAGAGGTTGCAGTACACGTAGGTGATGGGTGTATGGTGTATATATTGTATATACTCATTTTTTTTTCTCTGAGCACGTCTTGTCCTTGCCTTAACTGGCTGGGAACATGGAGTTGGTCGTGCCCTTCCAGGTCTCTCCGGACCGTACCTGCATATTTATCTTTTCTACCAGTACCTATGATGATGTAATTTGGGATTAATAGGATTGAGTAGTTGTTGAGGATATGTCCAGCTTTTGGAGAGATGAGGCGTGGAAGCTGTGTGTTGTCAAATCGAGTGCACCTCGGTGTATAGACCGTCATTTTTACCTTACCTCAATTCTTTTTTTTTTTTTTTCTTTAGGTTAGATTGTTAGGCTTACTTAGGGATAATGAGATCTCACAGTTAGGGCTTTAATTTTTTTTTCCCCCAGAGTTAGGGAACTGTACATGTGAGGGGCAGTTCTACCTGAAGGTCTCCACCCGGAGGTTTCCTACTTGCTTTGAGAACCTCGAGCGCTGAGTGTATGTAATACCCAAACTGCAGTATAGGATTGCTCAGAGAGAGAGGGGAAGTTTCCAGTTTCTCTATAGGGCTTGGAGAAGTTGAACTATGGGGCTCTCGCATGTTAGGAGAGGTAGGTAGGTTTCGTTCGGTCTCTCTGGACAGAACGCAGTGGAGCGACTCGTGTTACTCTTAACTAAGCACAAAGTTTCTCCTTATACCATGACATTCTCCTTATGAGTAACATGCCTGGTGAGTGGCATACGTCGTCAGTTGCATACAGTGAGTAGCAGGAGAAAATCTACTCGTGGTAGAGGATTTTTTTTTTTTTCGTGGACATGATAGCCGCCGACTGTTCTCAAGCATGGAGCTTATGTAATATCTCACAGTTGCAGTATAGGACATGTTGGCTGGTGTTTTGGAGGCGTGTAGATTGGTTTCCCCTCACGAGCAAGGAGCGTGTGAAACACCCCACAGTAGCAGTATTGAGGGAGACTGGTCAAGTAGGTAAACTTACGTACCGTGTGTGTTAAGTATGGGTACTGGGCATTTCCGAGGAGTTCACGTCCAGTCGCCCGAACTTTTGGTCTTCCCTAACCGTGGGTGGATATAGTGCCTGGAAGTGATAATGAGTTGTATCCAGTTTATTTTATATGACCAAAAGTTCGGTTAAGTGAGAGAGAGTGGCCGAGGCATGGCTGTTACCATGCGGACGTGTCCAGAACATAGATTATTTACCTAGTTGCTAAGTCACTTTTTTTTTCCTACTGTAATTCACTAGTATTAAGTCTCTTTATAATATAAAATCTCTAGTCGATGGGAACATGTGCCTCTGGTCACGTGATCCAGCATAATGTACAGGTGAAATTTTTGACCCAAAGATGATCATAGGTGTCTTCATTCTGATGTTGGGATTAGTGAAAATTATACCCTTCTATAGAAGAGTTGGGCTACATTTGACCATCAACAGAGTCTGAAGGAGTTTTGGATCATTATCAGGCAAGAGTAGACGGACAGTAGTGAATCTGGCCACCGATAACTTACCTGTAGATCTGGAATTCCAAGTGGCATTTGGCGTCGTCTTTCCAGCATGCTTACTGACGCGTTGTTTTTGTACCTCACATCCACCGTCAGTTTCTGAGCGCCATACAGGAAGAGACAGTTGTTTAGCATGCATGTTCTGTATATCTGTCTGCCTGTCGATTTGTCTATCTCCATCTATCTCTCTATGTGTCAACCTATCTATATATCCATCAGCTGTGTGTGTGTATGTGTGTGTGTGTGTGTGTGTGATTACACTTATTTCTGAAGTGTAATTATCACCACCACCACCCCACCCATTATTTACACACAGAAATGGGATGAGAATCCAGTACATAGGGAGGCCAGATTCCACGTAACTCTGGATGAAGAAATCAAATTAATGCTTCCACGGTGTGTGCTTGGGGTAGACCTAGCCCATCTAGGATGGGAACAGCACTTCATGCAAGTAGCAGTAGTTCTCCACTCGATATAAGATGGCCTTGTAGCGGAGGTACTCGGTTCTCTCCATGAAGACGTGCATGCTTTGAGATACCTGTTAAATATGTATATCCATCTACAAAAGATAACAGACAGTCCTTTGCCAGCATTGTACCCTGCCTTCCATATGCCTCGTTCCTCTCAAAAGCAACACAAGGACAGAAAGTATCCTTGCCTCTCATAGATGTTGTGTGTTTCATATTACTAACACATAAAAACTCACGTTAACACCTTTCATTGCTCACTGCTGTAGGCTACACTCAAGGACCATATTTCACCTCCAACTCCATTGCGTCAACTTCACACAGGTCAAGCAGCACAGTTCTCTCTGACGACGGGGCAAAGAGAATCATGTATGGCAGGGCTACTCAGCTACTCTAGACGTAGGGCCGAATGATGAATCTCAGATTAACATAAGGCCCATACATTATTTTACCTCTATTTTTCCCTATCTAAGTACTTACACTCAGAAAGAAACGAGATATTCATATGTTAGTTGCGTTTACCTTTTCCACTTGAAACAAATAAAACCAAACAAGCACAGCTTCCTGTGTTATGCTTGTTTATTTGTTTATTCTCATTCTTCTGAGTCGGTCAAAGGGCAATCCAAAAACGACTCAAGGGCAGGATTTGTCCCGCGGGCCGCCAGTGGAATAGCCCTGAGGTATGGCCATAGAGACACACCAAGCCCACCTCTGCTCAGCAACATCAGCCAGTAGAGGTACACTGAAAAATATGACAAATGAAGTACAACGCCAGTTTTTGTACCCGACTCTACTGTACAGTATGAGCTATGGTGGGTTTGTTTTCTACCCGACTCTGCAGTATGAGCTATACTGGGTTTGTTTTGTACTCGACTGTAGTGCCCAGAAGTGATAATGAGTTGTATCTAGTTTATTTTATATGACCAAAAATTCGGTTGAGAGAGAGTGGCCGAGGCATGGCTGTTACCATGCGGACGTGTCCAGAACATAGATTAATTACCTAGTTGCTAAGTCACTTTTTTTTTCCCTACTATAAATCACTAGTATTAAGTCTATAATATAAAATCTCGAGTCGATGGGAACATGTGCCTCTGGTCACGTG
Source organism: Coenobita brevimanus (assembly GCF_032717465.1). Lineage (NCBI taxonomy): Eukaryota > Metazoa > Arthropoda > Malacostraca > Decapoda > Coenobitidae > Coenobita > Coenobita brevimanus. Next base: position 21,895,158 of record NC_137034.1, read on the forward strand.
ATCCAGCATAATGTACGCGTGGGCAAAGTGATGTAAAGCACGATGATTTTCATTATTTTTCGATTTAAGAGTATAAAGAGAGAAAGGTTGCTGAGTAATTATTGTAACTAGAGAATGTTATTTTTTGGGGGTGTCGATTGTGAGAGGAAAGACATCACACCGAGTCTATCACGAGTTCGTAATAATAAAAATATTAAATTGCATACGCCGTCTTCCCCCCCCCCCTCCCCTTTGCATCACTCACGCAGTTTTGGCGTCTCACTCGCTCACCGGCCGTGATATGTGGCAGCTGGTTGGTACTGTCGTCATCATCCTCCGCCTCCCTCCAAGGAATTCTGTAAGTAATTTGATATTACTGATGTCTGATATGTTGAAGCGTGAATAGTGATATCTCACGAGTGATAATAGTGACGAAATAGTGAAATGAACTCGGGTAGAATCGTGTTGTCGTTCCTCAGGAGGTGTAACGGTGACGCCATTAGCCTTTGGAGAAGCGAGTCCTGTGTTCCCGCTCACCTCCCCTACATTTTTGAGCTGGATAGCGAGGTATTTCCCATATTGTTGTGTACTGTACTTTATATTATTATTTAGTGTGTAACTGAAGCAAGAGAATGCTAGCTAGTTCTGTCTGAGCCTCAGATAAATGTGTGATTTTTGTAGGCCAAATATCAGGTGCCCAGGAACTGTGAATTATTTATTAATATGTTGAAATGACTTTGCAATTCAGTAGTAATTAGGGCTATGTTGCGAGTTAATGTTCACGTAGTTACTTTGTGAGGCACAGTGATATTGATACACTGATGATTTTCATGGTTAGAGTTACAGTTATTCATTCTTACTGTATTTGTTATAGTACTTTTTCTTCCATGTTATCCCTACAATAATTATTATTTTGAGTAGACCTGTGTCTGTAGTGCCATGTGTTATTCTGTTATTACTTGATTCCGAGTGTTGTAACTCATGTTTCTTTATTATGAGACCTTCCTGATCATGTGAAGGGATTACTTGCATTGGGGAGAATAGTTATTCATTGTTCATATTAACTTCTAGCGGGTCCAAGTGTGGAGGTCTAAGCACCAGTGAGTGGGTCAAGGTCCAAGTGTGGAGGTCAAGGTCGGCAGTGGCAGAGGACTGGACCAGTGAAATTTGTGCTCAGAGGGACGATTATGAAGAAACACATTGGACCGCGACAGAGGAGCTAAGTTTTGTGCATTTGATATTAGGACCATATATTTTCCTTTGAACAACGTGCCAACTGATTCATGATTAATTTGTAAAGCAAGTAGCTGGGGAAGATTTCTACCTTTTGGTCTTGTTAATACACATTCCCTCCCACTCGAACTTTATTGTTTGTATAACCCTTGAGAACAGGTGGTATAGAGCTTACCTAGTAGTTTGTTAATGTGCAACTTTAGAAGCATTCTGGGAAACTGCGAAGGTCGGGCTTGGGTTGGCCTAGTTGGAGACTGGCCCCGTCATTTTGGCATGCTACCACTCTTAACTTGGCCTCTTGAAATGTAATAAACGCAACCGAAGAGGCCGCTAATGGGAGAGGGTCTCCATCAATCTGAGTTCCCGACCGTTCCAGCACACAGTGGTCATCAATAGTGACCTGTTTTCTGCCCCTCTTGACCATGTAAACGTCTGAATCGCAGAGGTTACAGTACAAGTGGTGGCACAGCGTTGGGATGACCTATTAATGTGAGGTTAATTTAACTTGAAATTAAGGTAAAAGCTCATCCCCCAGTTCTCAAAGGTATATGTACTTAGCATTATGTGTTGAATTATAAGGTATGTGTATTTGTAGTGTGTACTGTTTTGGTGTTGCAGCTGAGCATTCACCTCTTGGGGTTGCTCAAGTTGCAGTTGGGGCATTTTCGTAGTTGAGCATTCACCTCCTGGTGTTGCTCACGTTTGTATAATTTTTGATGGAGTCCCATGTTGAAAAATTGATTGACATTGAAACTGAAATGCCTGAGGGAGTAGAGGTGAAACAGGAACCCTCCGCAATTGATGAGTGTTTTGAGCGTATTAGAACGTTGGAGATGTTAGGCCCAACCGGACTCACCCCGACCAAGGTTGGAGGACCATCACAGTATACCCCCGTAATGTCTGGAAATCCATTTAGGCAGTCAACTCCACAGTGGTCAAATTTGCCTGTACGAGGTATGCAGAGCTATCAGGGAAATTCGGTAGTATTAGAGTGTAAGAGGAAGAGATACTACCTAGTGTAAGATCCCGGAGACTGCCTGAGAGGTTGCAGTACACGTAGGTGATGGGTGTATGGTGTATATATCGTATATACTCATTTTTTTTTCTCTGAGCACGTCTTGTCCTTGCCTTAACTGGCTGGAAACATGGAGTTGGTCGTGCCCTTCCAGGTCTCTCCGGACCGTACCTGCATATTTATCTTTTCTACCAGTACCTATGATGATGTAATTTGGGATTAATAGGGTTGAGTAGTTGTTGAGGATATGTCCAGCTTTTGGAGAGATGAGGCGTGGAAGCTGTGTGTTGTCAAATCGAGTGCACCTCGGTGTATAGACCGTCGTTTTTGCCTTACCTCAATTCTTTTTTTTTTTTTCTTTCTTTAGGTTAGATTGTTAGGCTTAGTTAGGGATAATGAGATCTCACAGTTAGGGCTTTAATTTTTTTTTCCCCCAGAGTTAGGGAACTGTACATGTGAGGGGCAGTTCTACCTGAAGGTCTCCACCTGGAGATTTCCTACTTGCTTTGAGAACCTCGAGCGCTGAGTGTATGTAATACCCAAACTGCAGTATAGGATTGCTCAGGGAGAGAGGGGAAGTTTCCAGTTTCTCTATAGGGCTTGGAGAAGTTGAACTATGGGGCTCTCGCATGTTAGGAGAGGTAGGTAGGTTTCGTTTGGTCTCTCTGGACAGAACGCAGTGGAGCGACTCGTGTTACTCTTAACTAAGCACAAAGTTTCTCCTTTTAGCATGACACTCTCCTTGTGAGTAACATGCTTGGTGAGTGGCATACGTCGTCAGTTGCATACAGTGAGTAGCAGGAGAAAATCTACTCATGGTAGAGGATTTCTTTTTTTTCGTGGACATGATAGCCGCCGACTGTTCTCAAGCATGGAGCTTATGTAATATCTCACAGTCGCAGTATAGGACATGTTGGCTGGTGTTTTGGAGGCGTGTAGATTGGTTTCCCCTCACGAGCAAGGAGCGTGTGAAACACCCCACAGTAGCAGTATTGAGGGAGACTGGTCAAGTAGGTAAACTTACGTACCGTGTGTGTTAAGTATGGGTACTGGGCATTTCCGAGGAGTTCACGTCCAGTCGCCCGAACTTTTGGTCTTCCCTAACCGTGGGTGGATATAGTGCCTGGAAGTGTTAATGAGTAGTATCCAGTTTATTTTATATGACCAAAAGTTCGGTTAAGTGAGAGAGAGTGGCCGAGGCATGGCTGTTACCATGCGGACGTGTCCAGAGCATAGATTATTTACCTAGTTGCTAAGTCACTTTTTTTTTCCTACTGTAATTCATTAGTATTCAGTCTCTTTATAATATAAAATCTCTAGTCGATGGGAACATGTGCCTCTGGTCACGTGATCCAGCATATGTACAGGTGAATTTTTTGACCCAAAGATGATCATAGGTGTCTTTATTCTGATGTTGGGATTAGTGAAAATTATACTCTTCTATAGAACAGTTGGGCTACATTTGACCATCAACAGAGTCTGAAGGAGTTTTGGATCATTGTCAGGCAAGAGTAGACGGACAGTAGTGAATCTGGCCACCGATAACTTACCTGTAGATCTGGAATTCCAAGTGGCATTTGGCGTCGTCTTTCCAGCATGCTTACTGACGCGTTGTTTTTGTACCTCACATCCACCGTCAGTTTCTGTGCGCCATGCAGGAAGAGACAGTTGTTTAGCATGCATGTTCTGTATATCTGTCTGCCTGTCGATTTGTCTATCTCCATCTATCTCTCCATGTGTCAGCCTATCTATATATCCATCAGCTGTGTGTGTGTGTTTGTGTGTGTGTGTGTGTGTGTGTGTGTGATTACACTTATTTCTGAAGTGTAATTATCACCACCACAACCCCACCCATTATTTACACACAGAAATGGGATGAGAATTCCAACAGAAACAAGATCACTCACTCACATTTCTCCAGTACATAGGGAGGCCAGATTCCACGTAACTCTGGATGAAGAAATCAAATTAATGCTTCCACGGTGTATGCTTGGGGTAGACCTAGCCCATGTAGGATGGGAACAGCACTTCATGCAAGTAGCAGTAGTTCTCCACTCGATATAAGATGGCCTTGTAGCGGAGGTACTCGGTTCTCTCCATGAAGACGTGCATGCTTTGAGATACCTGTTAAATATGTATATCCATCTACAAAAGATAACAGACAGTCCTTTGCCAGCATTGTACCCTGCCTTCCATATGCCTCGTTCCTCTCAAAAGCAACACAAGGACAGAAAGTATCCTTGCCTCTCATAGATGTTGTGTGTTTCATATTACTAACACATAAAAACTCACGTTAACACCTTTCATTGCTCATTGCTGTAGGCTACACTCAAGGACCATATTTCACCTCCAACTCCATTGCGTCAACTTCACACAAGTCAAGCAGCACAGTTCTCTCTTACGACGGGGCAAAGAGAATCATGTATGGCAGGGCTACTCAGCTACTCTAGACATAGGGCCGAATGATGAATCTCAGATTAACATAAGGCCCATACATTATTTTACCTCTATTTTTCCCTATCTAAGTACTTACACTCAGAAAGAAACGAGATATTCATATGTTAGTTGCGTTTACATTTTCCACTTGAAACAAATAAAACCAAACAAGCACAGCTTCCTGTGTTATGCTTGTTTATTTGTTTATTCTCATTCTTCTGAGTCGGTCAAAGGGCAATCCAAAAACGACTCAAGGGCAGGATTTGTCCCGCGGGCCGCCAGTGGAATAGCCCTGAGGTATGGCCATAGAGACACACCAAGCCCACCTCTGCTCAGCAACATCAGCCAGTAGAGGTACACTGAAAAATATGACAAATGAAGTACAACGCCAGTTTTTGTACCCGACTCTACTGTACAGTATGAGCTATGGTGGGTTTGTTTTCTACCCGACTCTGCAGTATGAGCTATACTGGGTTTGTTTTGTACTCGACTGTAGTGCCCAGAAGTGATAATGAGTTGTATCTAGTTTATTTTATATGACCAAAAGTTCGGTTAAGTGAGAGAGAGTGGCCGAGGCATGGCTGTTACCATGTGGACGTGTCCAGAACATAGATTAATTACCTAGTTGCTAAGTCACTTTTTTTTTCCCTACTATAAATCACTAGCATTAAGTCTCTTTATAATATAAAATCTCGAGTCGATGGGAACATGTGCCTCTGGTCACGTGATCCAGCATAATGTACGCGTGGGCAAAGTGATGTAAAGCACGATGATTTTCATTATTTTTCGATTTAAGAGTATAAAGAGAGAGAGGTTGTTGAGTAATTATTGTAACTAGAGAATGTTATTTTTGGGGGGTGTCGATTGTGAGAGGAAAGACATCACACCGAGTCTATCACGAGTTCGTAATAATAAAAATATTAAATTGCATACGCCGTCTTCCCCCCCCCCTCCCCTTTGCATCACTCACGCAGTTTTCGCGTCTCACTCGCTCACCGGCCGTGATATGTGGCAGCTGGTTGGTACTGTCGTCATCATCCTCCCCCCCCTCCCTCCAAGGAATTCTGTAAGTAATTTGATATTACTGATGTCTGATATGTTGAAGCGCGAACAGTGATATCTCACGAGTGATAATGGTGACGAAATAGTGAAATGAACTCGGGTAGAATCGTGTTGTCGTTCCTCAGGAGGTGTAACGGTGACGCCATTAGCCTTTGGAGAAGCGAGTCCTGTGTTCCTGCTCACCTCCCCTACATTTTTGAGCTGGATAGCGAGGTATTTCCCATATTTTTGTGTACTGTACTTTATATTATTATTTAGTGTGTAACTGAAGCAAGAGAATGCTAGCTAGTTCTCTCTGAGCCTCAGATAAATGTGTGATTTTTGTAGGCCAAGTATCAGGTGCCCAGGAACTGTGAATTATTTATTAATATGTTGAAATGACTTTGCAATTCAGTACTTATTAGGGCTATATTGCGAGTTAATGTTCACGTAGTTACTTTGTGGGGCACAGTGATATTGATACAGTGATGATTTTCATGGTTAGAGTTACAGTTATTCATTCTTACTGTATTTGTTATAGTACTTTTTCTTCCATGTTATCCCTACAATAATTATTATTTTGAGCAGACCTATGTCTGTAGTGCCATGTGTTATTCTGTTATTACTTGATGCCGAGTGTTGTAACTCATGTTTCTTTATTATGAGACCTTCCTGATCATGTGAAGGGATTACTTGCATTGGGGAGAATAGTTATTCATTGTTCATATTAACTTCTAGCGGGTCCAAGTGTGGAGTTCTAAGCACCAGGGAGTGGGTCAAGGTCCAAGTGTGGAGGTTAAGGTCGGCAGTGGCAGAGGACTGGACCAGTGAAATTTGTGCTCAGAGGGACGATTATGAAGAAACACATTGGACCGCGACAGAGGAGCTAAGTTTTGTGCATTTGATATTAGGACCATATATTTTCCTTTGAACAACGTGCCAACTGATTCATGATTAATTTGTAAAGCAAGTAGCTGGGGAAGATTTCTACTTTTTGGTCTTCTTAATACACATTCCCTCCCACTCGAACTTTATTGTTTGTATAACCCTTGAGAACTGGTGGTATAGAGCTTACCTAGTAGTTTGTTAATGTGCAACTTTAGAAGCATTCTGGGAAACTGCGAAGGTCGGGCTTGCGTTGGCCTAGTTGGAGACTGGCCCCGTCATTTTGGCATGCTACCACTCTTAACTTGGCCTCTTGAAATGTAATAAACGCAACCGAAGAGGCCGCTAATGGGAGAGGGTCTCCATCAATCTGAGTTCCCGACCGTTCCAGCACACAGTGGTCATCAATAGTGACCTGTTTTTTGCCCCTCTTGAGCATGTAAAAGTCTGCATCGCAGAGGTGACAGTACAAGTGGTGGCACAGCGTTGGGATGACCTATTAATGTGAGGTTAATTTAACTTGAAGTTAAGGTAAAAGCTCATCCCCCAGTTCTCAAAGGTATATGTACTTAGCATTATGTGTTGAATTATAAGGTATGTGTATTTGTAGTGTGTACTATTTTGGAGTTGCAGCTGAGCATTCGCCTCCTGGGGTTGCTCAAGTTGCAGTTGGGGCATTTTCGTAGTTGAGCATTCACCTCCTGGGGTTGCTCACATTTGTATAATTTATGATGGAGTCCCGTGTTGAAAAATTGATTGACATTGAAACTGAAATGCCTAAGGAAGTAGAGGTGAAACAGGAACCCTCCGCAATTGATGAGTGTTTTGAGCATATTAGAACGTTGGAGGAGATGTTAGGCCCAACCGGACTCACCCCGACCAAGGTTGGAGGCCCATCACAGTATACCCCCGTAATGTCTGGAAATCCATTTAGGCAGTCAACTCCACAGTGGTCATATTTGCCTGTACGAGGTATGCAGAGCTATCAGGGAAATTCGGTAGTATTAGAGTGTAAGAGGAAGAGATACTACCTAGTGTAAGATCCCGGAGACTGCCTGAGAGGTTGCAGTACACGTAGGTGATGGGTGTATGGTGTATATATTGTATATACTCATTTTTTTTCTCTGAGCACGTCTTGTCCTTGCCTTAACTGGCTGGGAACATGGAGTCGATCGTGCCCTTCCAGGTTTCTCCAGACCGTACCTGCATATTTATCTTTTCTACCAGTACCTATGATGATGTAATTTGGCATTAATAGGGTTGAGTAGTTGTTGAGGATATGTCTAGCTTTTGGAGAGATGAGGCGTGGAAGCTGCGTGTTGTCAAATCGAGTGCACCTCAGTGTATAGACCGTCGTTTTTCCCTTACCTCAATTCCTTTTTTTTTTTTCTTTAGGTTTGATTGTTAGGCTTAGGGATAATGAGATCTCACAGTTAGGGCGTTAATTTTTTTTTCCCCAGAGTTAGGGAACTGTACATGTGAGGGGCAGTTCTACCTGAAGGTCTCCAACCGGAGGTTTCCTACTTGCTTTGAGAATCTCGAACGCTGAGTGTATGTAATACCCAAACTGCTGTATAGGATTGCTCAGAGAGAGAGGGGAAGTTTCCAGTTTCTCTATAGGGCTTGGAGAAGTTGAACTATTGGGCTCTGGCATGTTAAGAGAGGTAGGTAGGTTTCGCTCGGTCTCTCTGGACAGAACGCAGTGGAGCGACTCGTGTTACTCTTAACTAAGCACAAAGTTTCTCGTTGTAGCATGACATTCTCCTTATAAGTAACATGCCTGGTGAGTGGCATACGTCGTCAGTTGCATACAGTGAGTAGCAGGAGAAAATCTACTCATGGTAGAGGATTTTTTTTTTTTTCGTGGACATGATAGCCGCCGACTGTTCTCAAGCATGGAGCTTATGTAATATCCCACAGTCGCAGTATAGGACACGTTGGCTGGTGTTTTGGAGGCGTGTAGATTGGTTTCCCCTCACGAGCAAGGAGCGTGTGAAACACCCCACAGTAGCAGTATTGAGGGAGACTGGTCAAGTAGGTAAACTTACGTACCGTGTGTGTTAAGTATGGGTACTGGGCATTTCCGAGGAGTTCAGGTCCAGTCGCCCGAACTTTTGGTCTTCCCTAACCGTGGGTGGATATAGTGCCTGGAAGTGATAATGAGTTGTATCCAGTTTATTTATGACCAAAAGTTCGGTTAAGTGAGAGAGAGTGGCCGAGGCATGGCTGTTACCATGCGGACGTGTCCAAAACATAGATTATTTACCTAGTTGCTAAGTCACTTTTTTTTTCCTACTGTAATTCACTAGTATTAAGTCTCTTTATAATATAAAATCTCGAGTCGATGGGAACATGTGCCTCTGGTCACCTGATCCAGCATAATGTACGCGTGGGCAAACTGATGTAAAGCACGATGATTTTGATTATTTTTTGATTTAAGAGTATAAAGAGAGAGAGGTTGCTGAGTAATTATTGTAACTAGAGAATGTTATTTTTGGGGGGTAGTCGATTGTGAGGGGAAAGACATCACTCCGAGTATATCACGAGTTTGTAATAATAAAAATTTTAAATTCCATACGCCGTCAACCCCCCCTCCCCTTTGCATCACTCACGCAGTTTTGGCGTCTCACTCGCTCACCGGCCGTGATATGTGGCAGCTGGTTGGTACTGTCGTCATCATCCTCCCCCCCTCCCTCCAAGGAATTTTGTAAGTAATTTGATATTACTGATGTCTGATATGTTGAAGCGCGAGTAGTGATATCTCACGAGTGATAATAGTGACGAAATAGTGAAACGAACTTGGGTAGAATCGTGTTGTCGTTCCTCAGGAGGTGTAACGGTGACGCCATTAGCCTTTGGAGAAGCGAGTCCTGTGTTCCCGCTCACCTCCCCTACATTTTTGAGCTGCTTAGCAAGGTATTTCCCATATTTTTGTGTACTGTACTTTATATTATTATTTACTGTGTAACTGAAGCAAGAGAATGCTAGCTAGTTCTGTCTGAGCCTCAGATAAATGTGTGATTTTTGTAGGCCAATTATCAGGTGCCCAGAGACTGTGAATTATTTACTAATATGTTGAAATGACTTTGCAATTCAGTACTTATTAGGGCTATGTTGCGAGTTAATGTTCACGTAGTTACTTTGTGAGGCACAGTGATATTGATATAGTGATGATTTTCATGGTTAGAGTTACAGTTATTCATTCTTACTGTATTTGTTATAGTACTTTTTCTTCCATGTTATCCCTACAATAATTATTATTTTGAGCAGACCTGTGTCTGTAGTGCCATGTGTTATTCTGTTATTACTTGATGCCGAGTGTTGTAACTCGTGTTTCTTTATTATGAGACCTTCCTGATCATGTGAAGGGATTACTTGCATTGGGGAAAATAGTTATTCATTGTTCATATTAACTTCTAGCGGGTCCAAGTGTAGAGGTCTAAGCACCAGTGAGTGGGTCAAGGTCCAAGTGTGGAGGTCAAGGTCGGCAGTGGCAGAGGACTGGACCAGTGAAATTTGTGCTCAGAGGGATGATTATGAAGAAACACATTGGACCGGGACAGAGAAGCTAAATTTTGTGCATTTGATATTAGGAACATATATTTTCCTTTGAACAACGTGCCAACTGATTCATGTTTAATTGGTAAAGCAAGTAGGTGGGGAAGATTTCTACTTTTTGGTCTTGTTTATACACATTCCCTCCCACTCGAACTTTATTGTTTGTATAGCCCTTGAGAACTGGTGGTATAGAGCTTACCTAGTAGTTTGTTAATGTGCAACTTTAGAAGCATTCTGGGAAACTGAGAAGGTCGGGCTTGGGTTGGCCTAGTTGGAGACTGGCCCCGTCATTTTGGCATGCTACTAACTTGGCCTCTTGAAATGTAATAAACGCAACCGAACAGGCCGCTAATGGGAGAGGGTCTCCATCAATCTGAGTTCCCGATCGTTCCAGCACACAGTGGTCATCAATAGTGACCTGTTTTCTGCCCCTCTTGACCATGTAAAAGTCTGGATCGCAGAGGTGACAGTACAAGTGGTGGTACAGCGTTGGGATGACCTATTAATGTGAGGTTAATTTAACTTGAAATTAAGGTAAAAGCTCATCCCCCAGTTCTCAAAGGTATATGTACTTAACATTATGTGTTGAATTATAAGGTATGTGTATTTGTAGTGTGTACTATTTTGGTGTTGCAGCTGAGCATTCACCTCCTGGGGTTGCTCAAGTTGCAGTTGGGGCATTTTCGTAGTTGAGCATTCACCTCCTGGGGTTGCTCACATTTATATAATTTATGATGGAGTCCCGTGTTGAAAAATTGATTGACATTGAAACTGAAATGCCTGAGGGAGTAGAGGTGAAACAGGAACCCTCTGCAATTGATGAGTGTTTTGAGGGTATTAGAACGTTGGAGGAGATGTTAGGCCCAACCGGACCCACCCCGACCAAGGTTGGAGGCCCATCACAGTATACCCCTGTAATGTCTGGAAATCCATTTATGCAGTCAACTCCACAGTGGTCAAATTTGCCTGTACGAGGTATGCGGAGCTATCAGGGAAATTTGGTAGTATTAGAGTGTAAGAGGAAGAGATACTACGAAGTGTAAGATCCCGGAGACTGCCTGAGAAGTTGCAGTACACGTAGGTAATGGGTGTATCGTGTATATATTGTATATACTCATTTTTTTTCTCTGAGCACGTTTTGTCCTTGCCTTAACTGGCTGGGAACATGGAGTCGGTCGTGCCCTTCCAGGTCTCTACGGACCGTACCTGCATATTTATCTTTTCTACCAGTACCTATGATGATGTAATTTGGTATTAATAGGGCTGAGTAGTTATTGAGGATATGTCCAGGCTTTTAGAGAGATGAGGCGTGGAAGCTGCGTGTTGTCAAATCGAGTGCACCTCGGTGTATAGACCGTAGTTCTTGCCTTATCTCAATTCTTTTTTTTTTTTTTTCTTTAGATTGTTAGGCTTAGTTAGGGATAATGAGATCTCACAGTTAGGGCTTTAATTTTTTTTTCCCCAGAGTTAGGGAACTGTACATGTGAGGGGCAGTTCTACCTGAAGGTCTCCACCCGGAGGTTTCCTACTTGCTTTGAGAACCTCGAGCGCTGAGTGTATGTAATACCCAAACTGCAGTATAGGATTGCTCAGAGAGAGAGGGGAAGTTTCCAGTTTCTCTATAGGGCTTGGCGAAGTTGAACTATGGGGCTCTCGCATGTTAGGAGAGGTAGGTAGGTTTTGTTCGGTCTCTCTGGACAGAATGCAGTGGAGCGTCTCGCGTTACTCTTAACTAAGCACAAAGTTTCTCCTTGTAGCATGACTTTCTCCTTATGAGTAACATGCCTGGTGAGTGGCATAAGTCGTCAGTTGCATACAGTGAGTAGCAGGAGAAAATCTACTCGTGGTAGAGGATTTTTTTTTTTTTTTCATGGACATGATACCCGCCGACTGTTCTCAAGCATGGAGCTTATGTAATATCTCACAGTCGCAGTATAGGACACGTTGGCTGGTCTTTTGAAGGCGTGTAGATTGGTTTCCCCTCACGAGCAAGGAGCGTGTGAAACACCCCACAGTACCAGTATTGAGGGAGACTGGTCAAGTAGGTAAACTTACGTACCATGTGTGTTAAGTATGGGTACTGGGCATTTCCGAGGAGTTCAGGTCCAGTCGCCCGAACTTTTGGTCTTCCCTAACCGTGGGCGGATATAGTGCCTGGAAGTGATAATGAGTTGTATCCAGTTTATTTTATATGACCAAAAGTTCGGTTAAGTGAGAGAGAGTGGCCGAGGCATGGCTGTTACCATGCGGACATGTCCAGAACATAGATTATTTACCTAGTTGCTAAGTCACTTTTTTTTTCCTACTGTAATTCACTAGTATTAAGTCTCTTTATAATATAAAATCTAGAGTCGATGGGAACATGTGCCTTTGGTCACGTGATCCAGCATAATGTATGCGTGGGCAAAGTGATGTAAAGCACGATGATTTTCATGATATTTCGATGTAAGAGTATAAAGAGAGAGAGGTTGCTGAGTAATTCTTGTAACTAGAGAATGTTTTTTTGGGGGGGTACTCAATTGTGAGGGGAAAGACATCACACCGAGTCTATCACGAGTTCGTAATAATAAAAATATTAAATTGCATACGCCATCATCCCCCCCTCCCCTTTGCATCACTCACGTAGTTTTGGCGTCTCACTCGCTCACCGGCCGTGATATGTGGCAGCTGGTTGGTACTGTCGTCATCATCCCTCCCCCCTACCTCCAAGGAATTCTGTAAGTAATTTGATATTACTGATGTCTGATATGTTGAAGCGTGAGTAGTGATATCTCACGAGTGATAATAGTGACGAAATAGTGAAACGAACTCGGGTAGAATCGTGTTGTCGTTCCTCAGGAGGTGTAACGGTGACGCCATTAGCCTTTGGAGAAGCGAGTCCTGTGTTCCTGCTCACCTCCCCTACATTTTTTAGCTGGATAGCGAGGTATTTCCCATATTTTTGTGTACTGTACTTTATATTATTATTTAGTGTGTTACTGAAGCAAGACAATGCTAGCTAGTTCTGTCTGAGCCTCAGAAAATGTGTGATTTTTGTAGGCCAAGTATCAGGTGCCCAGGAACTCTGAATTATTTATTAATATGTTGAAATGACTTTGCAATTCAGTACTTATTAGGGCTATGTTGCAAGTTAATGTTCACGTAGTTACTTTGTGGGGCACAGTGATATTGATACACTGATGATTTTCATGGTTAGAGTTACAGTTATTCATTCTTACTGTATTTGTTATAGTACTTTTTCTTCCATGGTATCCCTACAATAATTATTATTTTGAGCAGACCTGTGTCTGTAGTGCCATGTGTTATTCTGTTATTACTTGATGCCGAGTGTTGTAACTCATGTTTCTTTATTATGAGACCTTCCTGATCATGTGAAGGGATTACTTGCATTGGGGAGAATAGTTATTCATTGTTCATATTAACTTCTAGCGGGTCCAAGTGTGGAGGTCTAAGCACCAGTGAGTGGGTCAAAGTCCAAGTGTGGAGGTCAAGGTCGGCAGTGGAAGAGGACTGGACCAGTGAAATTTGTGCTCATAGGGACGATTATGAAGAAACACATTGGACAAGGACAGAAGAGCTAAGTTTTGTGCATTTGATATTAGGACCATATATTTTCCTTTGAACAACGTGCCAACTGATTCATGTTTAATTGGTAAAGCAAGTAGCTGGGGAATATTTCTACTTTTTGGACTTGTTAATACACATTCCCTCCCACTCGAACTTTATTGTTTGTATAACCCTCTAGAACTGGTGGTATAGAGCTTACCTAGTAGTTTGTTAATGTGCAACTTTAGAAGCATTCTGGGAAACTGCGAAGGTCGGGCTTGGGTTGGCCTAGTTGGAGACTGGCCCCGTCATTTTGGCATGCTACCACTCTTAACTTGGCCTCTTGAAATGTAATAAATGCAACCGAAGAGGCCGCTAATGGGAGAGGGTCTCCATCAATCTAAGTTCCCGATCGTTCCAGCACACAGTGTTCATCAATAGTGACCTGTTTTCTGCCCCTCTTGACCATGTAAAAGTCTGGATCGCAGAGGTGACAGTACAAGTGGTGGCACAGCGTTGGGATGACCTATTAATGTGAGGTTAATTGAACTTGAAATTAAGGTAAAAGCTCATCCCCCAGTTCTCAAATGTCTAATGTACTTAGCATTATGTGTTGAATTATAAGGTATGTGTATTTGTAGTGTGTACTATTTTGGTGTTGCAGCTGAGCATTCACCTCCTGGGGTTGCTCAAGTTGCAGTTGGGGTATTTTCGTAGTTGAGCATTCACCTCCTGGGGTTGCTCACATTTGTATAATTTATGATGGAGTCCCATGTTGAAAAATTGATTGACATTGAAACTGAAATGCCTGAGGGAGTAGAGGTGAGACAGGAACCCACCGCAATTGATGAATGTTTTGAGCATATTAGAACGTTGCAGGAGATGTTAGGCCCAACCGGACTCACCCCGACCAAGTTTGGAGGCCCATCACAGTATACCCCCGTAATGTCTGGAAATCCATTTAGGCAGTCAACTCCACAGTGGTCAAATTTGCCTGTACGAGGTATGCAGAGCTATCAGGGAAATTCGGTAGTATTAGAGTGTAAGAGGAAGAGATACTACCTAGTGTAAGATCCCGGAGACTGCCTGAGAGGTTGCAGTACACGTAGGTGATGGGTGTATGGTGTATATATTGTATATACTAATTTTTTTTTCTCTGAGCACGTCTTGTCCTTGCCTTAACTGGCTGGGAACATGGAGTTGGTCGTGCCCTTCCAGGTCTCTCCAGACTGTACCTCCGTATTTATCTTTACCAGTACCTATGATGATGTAATTTGGGATTAATAGGGTTGAGTAGTTGTTGAGGGTATGTCCAGCTTTTGGAGAGATGAGGTGTGGAAGCTGCATGTTGTCAAATCGAGTGCACCTCGGTGTATAGACCGTCATTCTTGCCTTAACTCGATTCTTTTTTTTTTTCTTTCTTTCTTTAGGTTAGATTGTTAGGCTTAGTTAGGGATAATGAGATCTCACAGTTAGGACTTTAATTTTTTTTTTCCCCAGAGCTAGGGAACTGTACATGTGAGGCGCAGTTCTACCTGAAGGTCTCCACTCAGAGGTTTCCTACTTGCTTTGAGAAACTCGAGCGCTGAGTGTATGTAATACCCAAACTGCAGTATAGGATTGCTCAGAGAGAGAGGGGAAGTTTCCAGTTTCTCTATAGGGCTTGGAGAAGTTGAACTATGGGGCTCTCGCATGTTAGGAGAGGTAGGTAGGTTTCGCTCGGTCTCTCTGGACAGAACGCAGTGGAGCGACTCATGTTACTCTTAACTAAGCACAAAGTTTCTCCTTGTAGCATGACATTCTCCTAATGCGTAACATGCCTGGTGAGTGGCATACATCGTCAGTTGCATACACTGAGTAGCAGGAGAAAATCTACTCGTGGTAGAGGATTTTTTTTTTTGTGGCCATTATAGCTGCCGAGTGTTCTGAAGCATGGAGCTTATGTCATATCCCACAGTCGCAGTATAGGACACGTTGGCTGGTGTTTTGGAGGTGTGTAGATTGGTTTCCCCTCACAAGGAAGGAGCGTGTGAAACACTCCACAGTAGCAGTATTGAGAGAGACTGGTCAAGTAGGTGAACTTACGTACCGTGTGTGTTAAGTATGGGTACTGGGCATTTCCGAGGAGTTCAGGTCCAGTCGCCCAGACTTTTAGTCTTCCCTAACCGTGGGCGGATATAGTGCCTGGAAGTGATAATGAGTTGTATCCAGTTTATTTTATATGACCAAAAGTTCGGTTAAGTGAGAGAGAGTGGCCGAGGCATGGCTGTTACCATGCGGACGTGTCCAGAACATAGATTATTTACCTAGTTGCTAAGTCACTTTTTTTTTCCTACTGTAATTTACTAGTATTAAGTCTCTTTAAAATATAAAATCTCGAGTCGATGGGAACATGTGCCTCTGGTCACGTGATCCAGCATAATGTACGCGTGGGCAAAGTGATGTAAAGCACGATGATTTTCATTATTTTTCGATGTAAAAGTATAAAGAGAGAGAGGTTGCTGAGTAATTATTGTAACTAGAGAATGTTATTTTTTTGGGGTAGTCGATTGTGAGGGGAAAAACATCACACCGAGTCTATCACGAGTTCGTAATAATAAAAATATTAAATTGCATATGCCGTCATCCCCCCCTCCCCTTTGCATCACTCACGCAGTTTTGGCGTCTCACTCGCTCACCGGCCGTGATATGTGGCAGCTGGTTGGTACTGTCGTCATCATCCTCCCCCCCCTCCCTCCAAGGAATTCTCTAAGTCATTTGATATTACTGATGTCTGTTACGTTGAAGGGCGAATAGTGATATCTCACGAGTGATAATAGTGACGAAATAGTGAAACGAACTCGGGTAGAATCGTGTTGTCGTTCCTCAGGAGGTGTAACGGTGACGCCATTAGCCTTTGGAGAAGCGACTCCTGTGTTCCCGCTCACCTCCCCTACATTTTTGAGCTGGATAGCGAGGTATTTCCCATATTTTTGTGTACTGTACTTTATATTATTATTTAGTGTGTAACTGAAGCAAGAGAATGCTAGCTAGTTCTGTCTGAGCCTCAGATAAATGTGTGATTTTTGTAGGCCAAGTATCAGGTCCCCAGGAACTGTGAATTATTTATTGATATGTTGAAATGACTTTGCAATTCAGTACTTATTAGGGCTATGTTGCGAGTTAATGTTCACATAGTTACTTTGTGGGGCACAGTGATATTGATACAGTGATGATTTTCATGGTTAGAGTTACAGTTATTCATTCTTACTGTATTTGTTATAGTACTTTTTCTTGCATGTTATCCCTACAATAATTATTATTTTGAGCAGACCTATGTGTCTGTAGTGCCATGTGTTATTCTGTTATTACTTGATGCCGAGTGTTGTAACTCATGTTTCTTTATTATGAGACCTTCCTGATCATGTGAAGGGATTACTTGCATTGGGGAGAATAGTTATTCATTGTTCATATTAACTTCTAGCTGGTCCAGGTTTGGAGGTCGGAGCACTAGTAAGTGGGTCAAGGTCCAAGTGTGGAGGTCAAGGTCGGCAGTGGCAGAGGACTGGACCAGTGAAATTTGTGCTCATAGGGACGATTATGAAGAAACGCACTGGACCGGGACAGAGGAGCTAAGTTTTGTGCATTTGATATTAGGAACATATAGTTTCCTTTGAACAGCGTGCCAACTGATTCATGTTTAATTGGTAAAGCAAGTAGCTGAGGAAGATTTCTTTTTAGTCTTATTAATACACATTCCCTCCCACTCGAACTTTATTGTTTGTATAACCCTTGAGAACTGGTGGTATAGAGCTTACCTAGTAGTTTGTTAATGTGCAACTTTAGAAGCATTCTGGGAAACTGCGAAGGTCGGGCTTGGGTTGGCCTAGTTGGAGACTGGCCCCGTCATTTTGGCATGCTACCACTCTTAACTTGGCCTCTTGAAATGTAATAAACGCAACCGAAGAGGCCGCTAATGGGAGAGAGTCTCCATCAATCTGAGTTCCCGACCGTTCCAGTACACAGTGGTCATCAATAGTAACCTCTTTTCTGCCCCTTTTGACCATGTAAAAGTCTGGATCGCAGAGGTGACAGTACTAGTGGTGGCGCAGTGTTGGGATGACCTATTAATGTGAGGTTAATTTAACTTGAAATTAAGGTAAAAGCTCATCCCCCAGTTCTCAAAGGTACAGTATATGTACTTAGCATTATGTGTTGAATTATAAGGTATGTGTATTTGTAGTGTGTACGATTTTGGTGTTGCAGCTGAGCATTCACCTTCTGGGGTTGCTCAAGTTGCAGTTGCCTTTCTACGTTGTCATCGAAAAGAATTAATGGATGGACCATACTATCTATCTATCTATTGTCAGACGCCTTAATCCCGTAAGAGATGGCCACAAAAAAATCGCCTCCATGTCGCCCTGTCCCCCGCCATTTCACTGCCCTGCTCATAGCTCACACCTCCCTCTCTCATTTACCTCTCCACTCCATCTCTCCATCTCATCCTTGGCCTCCCCCTCCCTCTTTCCCCCTCCACCGCACTCACACACACTCTCGTCATCAGTCTCTCACTCTCCATCCTCTCCACATGGCCAACCCATCTCAGTGTGTTTCTGCTAATGCTTCCTATCACATCCATATCCGCACCACAACGCTCCTTCACATCCTCATTTGTCAGTCTCTCTCTCCATGTGACTCCACAGGCTTGTCTCAGTTAACTTATTTCCACTGCTCTTACTGGACTTCTGTCCCCCCAACAAGGCCCAAGCTTCACTTACATACGTTAGAATTGTTATCACAATACTGTCATGTAACTTTTTCACTTCCATGGTCACTTCCCTGTTTCTTATCACTGCTTTCAAGGAACCAGCAACCTTTCTTCCTTGTTGTACCCTTTCCAGCACTTCACCTTCCAAACTTCCATCCTTACTCATCACCCTACCCAAGTACACTCACATTTTCCATTCCCTCCTCATCCAACTTCATTGTACATTCACTGACTTCACTTCACTCGAAGATCATAACTTCACTCTTCCCTACATTCACCTTTAGATTCCGTTTCTTACACACTTTCTCAAAGTCATCCACCAAGCCTTGCAGCTCCCTTTCGTCTTCACTTGACAACACAGTATCATCTGCAAACAACAGTACAGGGAATTTCCAAACACTGCCCTCTCTCATCCACTGCCCTACCTTGTATCTCTCTTATAACCTCATCCGTATACAGATTGAACAACCATGGAGACATGACACATCCTTGTTTCAATCCAACCTTCAAATAGGAAAACTCACTCAGTTCACTATTCACACGCACTGCAGCCTTAGCACCCTCATTCATTCTCTTCACACGGCATTCAGCAGCTTCCCATTTACTCCATATAGTCTTAACACTTCTCACAATCCTTGTTTATCCACCCTGTCAAATGCTTTCTCCAGATCCATGAAGCCTGCATACAACTTCTTTCTCGTCTCTAGAAACTTTTGCATTAAAGACCTAAGGATGAATGTCTGATCTACACAACCTCTTCCCTTTCTAAAACCTCCCTGTTCTTCTCTAACTAATTCCTCTGTTATTTCCCAGACTCTGTCAGTAAGTATGCTACCATACCGTATACTTTTCCTATTACAATAAGAAGACAAATGCCTCAATGATTACCACACACTTCTTTTTCCTGTTTTCCTTTGTACAGGGGAATAATTATATAGTTATATCTTGATATATGATACCCCTTGATGTGATACCCCGGCTTAGCGATGGGGGGTAGAAATACCACCATGCCCCGCCTAATGATGGCCAAATCTTGGTTTAATGATAGATTTTAATTTCTTTTATCGATTTTAATGATATTTTAGACTAAAGTTATGTGTTTAGGTTGATTTATAAACTGTTTTTAGGTTTAGATTGATGTGTTTTAGCTATTGGTGGAGTGAACATTGTCATTTTGGAGTAGAGTTTACTAAACTTGATTTTTTTCCAGGCTTATATTTGATGATTTTCAGATTTTATTTGTTGGTTTTAGTGAGTTATTTACAGGTGTTAGGCTTAGATTAGCTTCTGTTACAGCTGTTAGGCCATTTAGATTGGCTTTAAACTTGTTACTGGACTTATCTGGGTGAGTTCAGGACTTGGTTGGGGGGGAAACCCAAGGCTCAAAAATGCATCCCAATACTTTATATGTTAAATCTACCCCAACATATGATACCCCGCCAAACGATGGGTTTGCTTAACCAATTTCATAATGAAACTGGAGTTTACCCATGCCTGACTTCCAATCCCCTGGGACTCGACCTTCCTTCCAGGCCAACCTGCACATATTCCAGAATTATCCATTCCACTTCTATCTCTCCTTCATGCTTAGGTCATTTTAGTTTAGGTTAAAAGGGACAAACAATTAGTGACAGATTGACTTTGGAGCAGAATGAGCCTGAAAGTCCAGCATGACCAGTGGTCATTTGCCATGGTTTCTTTTTTTTCTTTTTCTTTTTTTTATTTCATCGAAGAAGGAACCAAATGCTAGAAACCTGTAAGATAGTTCCCTCCAAGTAAAAATAAAAACAAGATAACAGAGAGCCAAATATAAGATCTGTTCACTTCAGGATGCTTGGACACACTGAGTTTGAAAGACTTGAGATCATAGGCAGTAAGAAATACTGACAGAGGAAGACAGTTCCACAGCTGACTTGTTGCATACATGAAGGATTCGGAGTAACAGTTTATTCATGATTTAGAGAGTTGGACAGAAAGGGGATGAGAGTTTGCTTCTAGACGGGTGCTACGTGCCCACAGTAGTGGTGGAGGGATGCAGGCAGACAGTTCAGAGGAGCAGTGACCATTGAAGTAGTGACAGAAAACAGATAAAGATGCAGCAGTACAGTGAAGAGACAGAGGTTGAAGGGAGCTGGCAAGAAGAAGGGGGTTAATGAGACAGCAAGTCTTTGATTCTACATTGAAGAGATGACCTGTATGTGGCGCGCCACCCTACAAATGAAAGTTGTACTCGACACAGAGGCATATGAAACCTCTGTATAAAGTCAACAACTGTGAATGGGTATAGAAGGCATTGAGTCGGCTTAGTACACGTAATCTGTTGGGAGCAGATTTTGCAAGGGAGGGAATATGATCTTTCCAAGATCAAGAAAATAAAACCCTAAGTATGTTTAAAGATGATGCAGGACTGACTTGGATATTGTTAACCCATCACGTCCCGAGGTTTTCCGCACCTCCAACATCCCCCAGTCCCGAGCCTTTTTGGAAAAGATTTTTTGGGCTCAAACTTCCGCTTAGGTTGAGAAACAAAGGAAAATCACCAAGAAAGGGCTTACCGTGGTCTATAAGTGGTCAGAACAGGTGAGGTCCCCCGTGCCAGGTATTGTATTCTTTTATGGACGTGCCAGGCGCTCACGTTTTCTATGGTAAGGAATACTGGGAGAAACAACACACAACACCTCTATATTTGTTGAATTTGAACTAATAAACAATAACAGTAACAATATAATGGATTTCAGACACATATATATGAAAAATAAGCATTGTACCATCGCGCGAGCATAGCGAGTTAGGTCCGAGTCGTAACATGCTATATGCTAAGTTTCTAGTATCAGTCAACATATCATTTTTTCTACTTGTATACTTCTGTTTCAATGATATTTTACCCATTACAACTGTTTGTAAGTGTTTTCAGATGTTTTCATTCATTATGATGACATGCAGCATAAGTTTAGTGCACATCAGCTTAGTAAGCGCACTGCTATGACTCGTATTTCAACATACCCAATTGTTTTATCACTTTCCTATTATTTTTCCCTTTACATAGAACCTTTCCTCCACTACTATAAATATTTTCAATTATTTACATTCATTACGAGGGCATTTAGCGATATGATAGCGCATATTCACGTAGCAACCACGATCTCAAACACTCGTGTTTCATCTACTTTATTTATTCACTCCAATTATAATTTCCCACTTACGTTACACACGTTTACACCCCTATACTGCACTGTACATACTTACTGGCATTATTTATTCAAGTGAGCGTGAGAATATCGCATGAAAATACCCTCGCAATGAATGTTTCGACCAACATAATACTCATACACTTACATACTAATTCTTCACATATATTACACACTTTACCACTTGTTGACTTCTATTTTCACTATTACGTGCCTTATTCATTCAACTGAGCGTCAGGATATCGCATCTCTATACACACGCTATGAATATTTGACTTAGAATATATTTCAGCACTTACAATAATTTGAACTTATATTATACCCGTAAGCATTTCCAATAATAATAATTATATAATTACGGGCCGTATTTATTGCACTGAGCGACAGAATATCGCATCATAAAACCCTGGCTATGTATGTTTCCACTTACAGCATATTTATACACTTACATACAATTTTTGCACTTATGTTATACCCGTATGCACTTTATACTAATATTTGGAGATCAACATGACTGATAATTTCACTGAGCGTCTGTCTGTCGCATTTGCTTCTTAGTTTCAGCGTCCTGTCGCATTCACACCATATCAGAATTGCATCAACGTGTGATATTCGCTGAAACATGGGTGAATACAGAGACCCACGTCACACTCCACGCACTCATAGCGGGTGTCCTTCCTCTGTGTCGTGAGTCTCACCCGGGAATTGCTACACACGTGACACCTGCGTTGGGGCCTAGGTCTGTTTGGCTGGGAAGGGATAGGAGTGGGGAAATGGCGGCCGGATATTCTCAGGGGAGTTTGTGCAGTAGGGGCAGTGCGGGTGCGATGTTGGGGCCTTTCTACAGCATAACGTGCAAACATCTCTCCTGTGAGCTCCCTCACAAACCCTTCAAAGGTTTCCTAAACTCCTGTTGTCATGGCGTGAAGGTGGTGGCAATTCAGAGCAGTGATGTAGTGAAAGAACAGTTTCTTATACCACTTCATCGTGGTCCTGGCACACTCTACCGTCGATATCATGGAGTCTGACTGGTCCACGAGGCGCATGTTTATGTTATAGTCCATGACACACTCAGGTTTCCAAATATGACGCCTGTTCTCGCTACGGTAATCAAGTGAATCAGTACGGTGCATCAAGGGGCGGAGAACCGTTGACAAGAGGCTTACTTCTCTATTGTGGTTCCACACAGTTGCAAGGATGTTGTTGGCTTTGAAGAAGACAACCTCATTCCTTGCAAGTTTCCGCCCTACCATGGCCATGTGACGCCGGTTCACCTTCACGGTTCCACAGACTCCCGTTTCATCCGTGTGAAGATAACGAGCGAGAAGAGGGCTAGTGTACCAGTTGTCCAGGTAGAGAACGTGACCACGATGAAGGTAGTCTTCTATCATCGTCTTTACCACTGCTCCCGACAGTCCAATATTTCGATCTTCTATTATGTCTGTCTGTGCACCAGTGTACAAGACTATGTCTTGCACGTATCCAGTCCTACAGTCGCACATAACAAAGATCTTGAACCCAAAATGGTGCCTTTTGCTGGGTATATACTGCCTAAATGAAATATTGCCTCACCACAACACGAGACTCTCGTCTATGACGAGGTCTCTATAGAGATAAAATGAGGAACGAAAGGTTTGCCTTAGGTGATCAAAGACCAACCTAATTCGCCTCATTTTATCAGTGTCGTTTGCATTTGCAGGATCATGAGCATCATAGAAATGGAGGCGACTTAGAATTTGTTGAAACCGATTACGGCTCATCACTTGCCCAAATATTGGGGTAAACATAACAGGGTCCCTTGTCCAGTAAGCAGGAATTCTGTTCTTTCGTATAATGCCCATCAAAAGGACCAGGGCAAAAAATAGGAACATTTCTGAAAGGGAGACAGGGTAATCATATATGATAGAATGCCTACTCCTTGTTCCCAGTCTTTCACTCTCAAAGCGCTGGTTGCTTGCAAAAAGGTTGGTTTGGTATACAATCTGCTCCACAAATACCTCACTAAAAAACAGGTGGAAAAAATCCAACCTGGTGGAATTACGGTGAATTCCGGGAGCAATGCAGCCAGAGCGCCCCTGCTCAGTGAAGGGGTGAATGAGGGGAGAAAAATCACTCACATCCTCCCAATTCCATCCCACAAATCCCTCGTCCTCATCATCCCCATCTCCGCCTTCGTCTGGGTGGGGAGGAGATCCTGGTGGGGGAGGTGGGGGAGGAGTGCAGAGGGCTTCCCCACTGTCACTCCTCTTCTCTGCCTTTACCCTTTCCCTTTCCGTTACCATTACGGCCTTGAGGAACATTAGGGGGCTGTGGGGATGAAGTAGTGGAATATTGGGGAGCAGAAGACGCGTTGGGGAGTGGTTCCTCCCCACCTTCCCCCTCCATGACAACACCACGTGCTTTCTCACGCACCCTAGCTCGACCACGTGTTAGGGGATATTGGGGAGCATAAGACGTGCTTGGGAGTGGTTCCTCCCCACCTTCCCCCTCCCTCACAACCCCATGTGATACTGAACGCACCCGCACTCGCCCACGTGATACACTATGCCGCCTCACACTACCTAGGGAGAACAATGACTCACTCACGTCACTCTCACTTTCCCTAATCCTCCCTGTACTTTCCCTTTCACTCCCCACTCCCTCCACGGCACTTCCTAACTCCCCAAACAAAATACTAGGCCCATACCTGCTCGTCCGACTTGTGTGTGCTCTGGGCCACGATGAGTGATTACCTCACATCCATACCACGTGGCAGCACGTCCCACGACTCCGTCCTCGTCCTCGTCCTCGTCATCGAAATCTGGTTCCAAATCACGTTGGGGATAGGCATAGGATTTTGCACATGGCTTCTTGGCCTGCTGCCCCTCTCTAGCAGCATGGTAAGTCACATACTGCCGCTTCCTGGGAGACGGAACTTCCTCGTCACTGCTGGTGGTTTCTTCCTCCTGTGGCTGCACATAATCCTTATCCACAACCTCGTCGTCCAGTGGGGAATCACTGTCGCCTGTAAAGGCATCCAGGGCGGCTTGAAATTCGCCCTCTGAGAGACCTCTCTTAGCCATGTCTGAGCAGGACCGTTGCTACCAGGTGAGTGGACGAGTGGCGGGTTAGCGCGGGTCGCGCGGGGTCGCCGAGTGTCCCTGCCTGGTGGCAGGTAGGGGAAGGTCATGCGAGGATACGTACCACAAATCAAGCGCGAAATTTGAAAATTGTTGAAATTATGCACGTTGCAATTGCACGACGTACCGGTACGTCGCCGAGACTGGCAAATGCAAATTGTTGCAACGTACCCATACGTCGACGGGACGGGGCGGGTTAAAAATTAAAGGTCACTCCTGTGGAAGATTCTGATGGGTTGTATAGCTGGTACTGTATCTTCAAAAGTACGCATGTATGCAACTTTTTAAGCCAATCCCAGTGACAGTTACATTATAGTTTATTCTGAAAAAAAAAAAATGCAGTTGTAAATTCTATACATGGGAGCTTTCCTGCAGTTTCACCGAAATTCCAGCCTTGCCTTAGCTGTCAGCCTCACATTCTTAAAAGTCAAGAGTAGGAATGAAAATGCTTGCTACTTACAGATGCCATAATAAAACTGATGGTGATAAACTTAATCACTAAACCATTAAGTGAAATGCAAGCTTCCTATTTTGTTTAACACATTCTAAAGTAAGTGTGTAGAGTGGTACATGTTTAGCTTTCTTAAATGGTTGCTAACTGCACTCAGTGATGTTGGATACAGGATGATCATAACGAATAACCTGAGGTGCACCAAAAATTACAATATAATGTTATGGATTTGCATTTCACTTTGTGATTTAAGGGGGGAGGTGGTGGCTTAATTAGTAGAGAGGTGGCCTGCAGTTCTAGCGGACCCAGGTTCAAATCCCCGCTGGGGCAGGGAACAGTTTAAGGATTTGAATTTCTTACAATCAGACTTTACTGCCTACCAGAAGACCCGCCGACATGTCGTAAAAATACCCCCACTAATACCAGTACACTAGTCCTGTATGAGACAGCCCTAGCATGTATTCAATATCGACGGTGGGTGTTAGAGCCGAAGTGGTGACATGTAGACATGTGTATGGTATGTAGGAGGACTACTGGGGCTTGAGACGAGGCTGTGAAGTCTATGCCTAGAGTCTGTCCATCTATCTATATACCTAGGCTGCTTCCCCCAAGGAAAGGGAGGTAGCCGAGACAGGACGACACACTCCCCATTTACTCATCCATTCGAACACATTCATTCGCATCTTAGCCCCAAAGGGGAGAAGGGACAGATCCTCACCGCACCAAAGTGCACAAGGGTTAGCTGAGCAGTGCAATCAGTGACATCCACAGCAGGGCCAACAGCAGAGCTGATTTACCCCTGCCACATCATAATAGACCCATCCCCTTACCTGCAGCTGACCTGACAAGCTGATCAGACCAAATGCGGGAGAGTATCCCCTCAGGGCTGCGTCAGCATATATTCATTCACAATTTCTCTCCATTTATTTCTGTCAGGCACAGCCACTCTTCCTTGCTCAACAGACATCCCTTTCACATCCAGCGCTCTCTTCACACTGTCCATTCATCCTATTCATTGTCTCCCTCTCAGTCTTACACCTCTCACATCAGATCTAGTTATTTTTTTCACCAATCGCTCGTTATCCATTCTCTCCATATGCCCAAACCATTGCAACACCCTCTGCTCAACTCTATCAGCCATCTCCCGAACAACTCCAGTTCTCCTTCGCACTTCATCATTTCGCATCCGATCCATACGTGTCACTCCACACATACTCCTCAGACACCTCATCTCCAATACATTCAAACTTTTCCTCTCTGCTACACCCATATTTCATGTTTCAGCCCCATATAATGCAGTCGGTAACACAACACCCTCATACAGCCTTCTCTTTACTTCCATTCTAAGCAAACGACATCTAAACACCTTTTTCATTCCTCCCAGCACCTTTCCTACTTCATTCATTCTAAACTTCGCTTCTGCATCTATTCTTCCATCCACAGCAACATGTGACCCTAAATATTTAAAATACTCTACCTCCTCAAGCAACTCACCATTCAAAACTATATTCATCTCCCTACCATCTACCAACCTCGTACACTTCATCACTTTACTCTTATTCTCATTTACTTTCAATTTCCTCCTTTCACACACCCTTCCAAACTCCTCTACCAACTGTCTCAATCTCTCCTCTGAATCAGCCACCAGTGCAGTATCATCTGCAAACAGCAGCTGCTTCAGATTCCACTCTCCACCGTCAACACTCACCAGACTCAGACCTCCACCTAAAACTCTTGCATTCACCTCCCTTACAACACCATCCATATAAATATTAAACAATCAAGGCGACATCACACATCTCTGTCGCAGCCCCACTCTTACAGGAAACCAATCTCTCACAGCATTTCCCACTCTTACACATGCTCTACTATTTACATAAAAACTTTCACCCCTTTTAGTTACCTACCATCAAGTCCATACAATCTTAAAACAGTCCACAAAGCCTCCCTGTCAATTCTATCATATGCTTTCTCTAAATCCATGAATGCCCAAAACACATCCTTGCCTTCCGCTAAATACTTTTCACACACTTGTCTCACAGCAAACACCTGATCCACGCATTCTCTCCCTCTCCTAAAGCCACACTGCTCATCACCAATCACTCCCTCTGTACCCTCTCTAACTCTCATAATTAACACTCTACCATACACCTTACCTACAACACTCAACAGACTTATACCCCTAAAGCTAGTACATTCATACTTATCACCCTTGCCTTTATACAATGGGACCACATAAGCACTTGCCCAGTCAATTGGCACCATACCTTTCACAAAGCACACATTCAACAATCTTACAAACCAATCAACAATAGTCACTCCACCACCCTTCAGGCATTCCACAGCACACCCATCCATACCGGCAGCTTTCCCTGTTTTCATCTCCTTTACTGTCTTCTCCACTTCTTCCTTCATGATCAAAGAATCATTCAACTCTCCCAACACATTTATTCCTTGCACCCTTCCATCCGCCACAATCTCAGCCACCCTTTCCTCCTCTACATTTAACAATCTTTCAAAATACTCTGCCCATCTCTTCCTTACTGCATCCATCTCAATTAACATCCTTCCATCCTCTGTTTTTACTTTCTCTTCCTTCCCAGACTCTCCCTTTTGCACCCTTTTCACCTCCTTCCAGAACATTTTCTTATTCTGTTGAAAATTCTCAGTCAGCCGCCTACCCCACCTCTCATCTGCTGCCACTTTAGCATCACGCACAGCCCTTCTCACTCTATTCCTCTTTTCCTTATACCTTTCATATGACATCTCATCCTTCCTCTGCAGCCACACTTCATATGCACGTCTATTCTCAGCCACAGCCATACTTACTTCCTCGCACCACCATTCACTTCCTTTTCTTACACCACCACCCACACGTCTTACACCACACACCTCTTCTGCATGCCCTACCACAGCACTCTTAAACAACTGTCATTCCTCCTCCACACTGCCGTTTTCCTGATCTTTCACTGCGTTCCACTCATCTTTCAATTTCTCCTGATACTCTATCATTTTCTCTCTTTTATCCAACTCACTCACTTTCAAAACCTCCCTGCCACACCTAACTCTCCTAGCTCTCACCCATCTCTTACCTACTCTTAACTTTTCCTCCACCAGGTAGTGGTCAGACATACCTCCACCCTCCCCTCTCAGAACTTTCACATCCAACAATCTTCCTATTACATTCCTGGACACAACCACATAGTCCAACAAAGCTCTATCAACAACCCTTCCACCCTCCTGTCTCACCCATGTATACTTATAAATATCTTTCTTCTCAAACAGCGTATTTCCAATCACCATCTCTCCCTCAACGCACATCCCTATCAATCGTTCCCCATTTTCATTTCTTCCAGGCACACCATGCATACCAACTACACCTTCAACTGCTACATTTCCCACTCTAGCATTCAGATCTCTCATCATTACCACATTCACATTCGCTCCAAAACTCTGCAGACACTCATCAACATCATTCAAGAAAGACTCCCCCTCTTCCTCATCCCTTTCACTACCAGGCCCATATGCACTCACAAACACCCACAACTCACGTTCAAATTTCGCTTTCACGCACATCAGTCTCGATGACACCTCCTTCCATTCAGTCACACACTGCTGTACTTCCGGACTCACTAACAAGGCCACACCTTCTCTTGCCCTTCCTCTATCAACACCTGACAATCTTCCATTCACACTTCCAAACATAGACTCACCCTTCCCTTTCATCTTCGTTTCACTCAAAGCTAACACATCCAACTTTCTTCTCACAAACATTCTCCCAATCTCCTCCCTCTTAGCCTCAATCGTACTGCATCCACGCACATTCATAGACCCAATCTTCAGGGTACGGGGATAACTCCATCCCCCATCCCTTTCTCTGGACTGTCTCGTTTTAGGAACTAAAAAAAAGAGGAGGGGGTCCCTAGTCCCCTCACCTCTCCCCTTTTATTCGCCTTTTACGACACGCAGGGAATACGGTGGCAGTATTCTTCCTAACACAACCTGGCCGCAGATTAGTAGTACCACCCCATAGTGCGGCCAGATTGTGTCCCCCCCGCCCAGCCACAGAAACAAAAACAAAAAAATAAATAAAATAAATCACTGAGTTGCCAGGCAGCAACTCAGCCAGTGGTTGGCTAGAGCATGCCACATGACATTCATACAGGCTACCAACAAATATCATTCATATCATATCGTTTATAAAGGCTTCAATATGCTTGCATACATCAGCCTTGTCACCTAATGGCGGCTCTCGATGCTGCACCATCTCTGGCAGCCTTTCTGTTCAGTCCATTATTACTGAGGTCATGCTCCATGACTTCGTCCAAGATCTTTTCTGTTTGCCTCTCGCAATCCTACCCCTGATGTTCACAATTCTCACCTTCCACACGCAGTTGTCGTCCTCCATCCACTCAGCATCCCCACACCATCTCATTCTACCCCTCCTCATCACAACACAGATTCATTCCGGTCCCGTCCTTCTTCTCAACTCTTCAGTCGCCACCCCGAACCCCCCCAGGCCTTGCATCCAAGGATGCACTACATATCCATCTAATCATTGTTATTTCTGTACATTTGAGCCCTTGAATATCTCACTACCATACAGCATTACATCCCAACACATGCGACACACAAAGATCTCTGAGTGTAAGGAGTGGCATCAGCTCCCAGAACTCCCCCCCCCTCCCTCCCTCCCCCAGTTATGGACCATAATGAGAAAAATATTTCTTGAAGTACGGTAGCTAATCAGTACAAGTTGATACATTTTCACAGGTTGCCTATAGCTAATGTTTATATACGTAAGTCCTGTTTTTTACTTCCGGTTGTTGTTGTTCATCCCCAGTCTGCCTGGTTAAGCAGACCCATCAACCACAGCCACCCCTGGAGGGTTTCCTTGAGCTAGACAGCCCCTCGCCACAGGAAGGGACGGGGAAAAATGTGAAGGTTTGGTCTTTCATTGGATGCCGCATTGGTGTCTCTCCAGCTGGTTAACAGGGACACTGTAGCAGGCTCCACATCACCCTGTTATTAGGTTATGTGGTTACCACCCACCATTGTGAATGTTTTGGGGGTTACAGGAAAGCATTAGGCTTGCCACTCAGTGTAGAGCTTCCTGAAGTGAAAAGTAGAGTAATAAAATTTTAAGTGACAAGAAGGATGGAAAAAATAGGAAGAGAGGAAGGCAGATGAGAAAAAGAATGATAAAAGGTGAAGGTAGGGAGCACTACATCAAGTGAACAGATGATAGTCACCACCACCTACCACCTTAACTAATGGTAATTGTCATATGTATCACCTTTTTTTTTTTTTTTTTTTTTTTTATGTGTCCGACTCTGGGCAAAGGCTCAGGGCTTATTTCTTAGGGGCAGTCACCTATCCCAAGGCCCAGTAGTCCTCCTACACCTCCACATGTCACCACTTCGGCGCTAACACCCACCGTCCATACTGAATACATGCTAGGGCTGTCTCATACAGGACTGGTGTATTGGTATTAGCGGGGGTATTTTTACGACATGTCAGCGGGTCATCTGGTAGATCAGGAAAGTCTGCCTTTTAGGAAATTCAAATCCTTAAACTGTTCCCTGCCCCAGCCGGGATTCGATCCTGGGTCCATTAGGACTGCAGGCCGCCTCTCTACCGATTCAGCCACCGCCTCCCCCTGAGCCATTAAAGGCTCCTAAATATTTACGTGAATACCTTGTGAACGACCACATTAATTTTTTTTTTTTTTCGCCTTTATGACTGACAGTTCATTGTTGTAATAAAAGTATATAAACAAAAAAAATACCGATGTTTAATTTAAAATATTCGTTACTGCTATGGCTTAGTAAAGGAAATATTCAATATGTATTGGATCAGGTTATAAATATTACCCCTCCCCCCTCGTTGAGCTGCCGTGTAACCTGCAGTTTAGGCTTTGCTCACAGTGATAAAGATGTTGTCTTGTGTCATTGCCTTTACAGTAATTAGCTTCCTAAGTAATTCTCCAGTATGATTCATGGGTTGTGGAGAACCTCCCATTCAAAGTACACTACTGAGGTTTCTAAAATGGACATAAGAAGCTAATTCATATGTTGGGTGTAAGTTTACCATCATTCAGCTTGCTATTCTACCGTCCACTCACTTTATAAAGCTTGCCTAGCTTGTACTGCATTTTGTATGTTATTTCTTGAATATGTGCAGTAGGTGGAGAGAACACTTTATGGAACTGTTAAACATAGAGAATGAGAGTAACACTAATATAAGTGACCGGGGAGTGGCTGGGAGAAGGGAGATAAGAAGGTAGGAAGAGATCAGTAGGATGGAAGTACTGGAAGCAATGACGAAAGTCAGAAAGGGGAAAGCCCTAGGAATTAATTATGTGTGTGGTGAAATGCTGACGTGCGGTGGAGATATAGTAGTGGAGTGGATATGGAAGATATGGAGGTTGTCCTAGGAGGAAGGTAGAGTCCCGGAGGATTGGAAGTCAGGTATAATCATTCCTCTGTTCAAAGGAAAAGGGGAAAGAGAAGTGTGTGGTAATCATAGGGGCATTTGTCTTCTAGTGTAATAGGAAAAGTCTGTGGTAAGATACTTACTGGCAGAGATAGGGAAATAACAAAGGAATTAGATGAAGAAGAATGGGGAGGTATCAGGAAGGGAAGTGGTTGTGTAGATCAGATATTCATGCAGAGATGTTTAATGGAAAAGTTTCTAGAGAAGGGAAAGAAGTTCTATGCTGCCATCATGGATTTGGGGAAAGCATAAGACAGAGTGGTTAGAAAAGGAATGTGGAAAATATTGAAAATATTTGCTATAAACCTATGGGGGCACTAGGGCTGCAGTGTGTGTGAATGGTAAACTGAGTACATTTTTCTGTCTGAATGATGTATTGAAACAGCGATGTGCCATGTTTCCATGGTTGTTCAGTTTGTTTATGAAGGGAGTTATAAGAGATTGAAGGTAGGGCAGTGGATGTTGGAGCACCCCGAATGAGAGAGGGCAATGTCTGGAAACTTCCTGTTCTGTTATTGGCAGATGATACCAGTACTGTATTGTTAAGTGAAGACAGAAAGGAACTGCAAGGCTTGGTGATTGGGTTTGGGAGAGTATGCAAGAAACAGAATCTAAAGGTGAATGTAGGGAAGGGTAAAGTTGTGGTCTTCGAGAGAAATGAAGCCACTGAATGCACAGTGAGGCTGGATAATGAGGAAATGGAAAAATCTATCTATCTATCTAACTATCTACCTATAGCTAGACACCATAGTTCTGTAAGGGGTGGTCAGTATTCTCTGAGTTAGTTGTTTTATGAGGAGGGGCATTAACCCTCCACCAACCCACTTGTTGACACATGGGGAACACATATGGGTTGGTTATATGGTTACCACCCAGCATTATAAATGGTTTCCTGGCTTACAGGAAACCATTTGGCTTGTCACTGAATGTAAAGCCACATGAAAAGGAAAGAATAGTAATAAAAGGTGACAGAAGAGATGGGAGAAATTGGAAGAGAAAGAGCTGACACAGAAAAAGAGTGATTAGGGTGAAGGAAGAAATAGGTGCACTACATCAAGTGAGTGGATGATGGTCACCACCACCTACCACCTAAATGGAAAAATGTGAGAGCATCTAAGTGCGTGGGTGGCGTGATGAGTAAAGATCAAAGTTTGGGGGATGGAGTGCTTGAATGGGCAAAACAGGCAAGAAGGGTTGCTGGTTCCGTGAAAGCTGTGATAAGAAATAGGGAAGTGAGCATGGAAGTAAAAAAGTTGCTGAATGACAGTACTGTGATACCAACTCCAACGTATGGCAGCAAAGCTTGGACCTTGCTGGCAGGACACAAATCAAGAGTGAGAGCAGTGGAAATGAGTTAGTGTTTGAGGGGAGTATGTGGAGTTATATGGAGAGACAGACTGACAAATGAGGAAGTGAAGGAGCATTGTGGTGTAGATGTGGATGTGACAGAAAACATTAGGAGAAATATATTGAGGTGGTTTGGCATGTGGAAAGGATGGAGAGTGAGAGGCTAACTAGGAGAGTGTATGTGAATGAGGTGGAGTGGGGGAGAGGGAGGAGGAGACCGAGGATGAGATGGAGGGATGGAGTAACATGCTGTATGATAGTGGGGGTTGTAAGATTGGGGAGGAGCAGTGAAAAGGCAGTGGACAGTTTGACATGAGGAAGATTTATTTGTGGCCACCCCTTATGGGATTAAGGCGTCTGGCTATAGACAGATAGTCATACTTTTTCTGCATACGTGTCATTCCTGGTATACCCTAACTTATAGCTACAGGTATTATGCACAAGGCACTTGTGAATAAAGAAGAGTCAGTGTACAGTCAAAGAACAGCTATCTTTTCAGTTCTGTCTGAAGAAAATTTCTATCTATCTATCTTTCTAGTCAGGTGCCTCAATCGCGTAAAGGGTGGCTACAGACAGGTCGCTTCCATGTCGCCCTGTCCCCTTCCATTTCATTGCCCTCCCCCATATACCTCTCCACCTCCCTCTTTCATATACCTCTCCACTCTATCTCTCCATCTCATCCTCGGTCTCCCCCTCCCTCTCCCTCCCTCCACCTCACTCACATACACCCTCTCGTTAGTCTCTCACTCTCCATCCTCTCCACGTGACCAAACCACCTCATTCTATCACATCACATCCACACCACAATGCTCCTTCACTTCCCCATTTGTCAGACTGTCTCTCCATGTAACTCCACAGGCTCCTCTCAAATAACTCATTTCCACTGCTCTCACTCTTGACTTGTGTCCTTCCAACAAGGTCCAGGCTTCGCTTTCATGTTAGAGTTGGTATCAGAATATTGTCATGCTTTAACTTTTTTTATACTTCCATGCTCACTTCCTTATTTCTTATCACTGCCTACAAAGAACCAGCAATCTTTCTTCCCTGTTGTCCCCTTTCATGGACTTCGTCCTCTAAACTTCCATCCTTACGCATCACACTACCGAAGTACTTAAATGCACTCACATTTTCCATTCCCACACCATCCAACCCCACTGTGCATTCAGTGACTTCATTTTTCTTGAAGACAATAACTTAACTCTTCCCTACATTCACCTTTAAATTCTGTTTCTTACGCACTCTCTTAAACTCATTCACCAAGCCTTGCACTTCCCCTTCGTCCTCACTTAACATCCACTACCCTACTTTGTATCTATTTTATAACTCCATCCAGATACAGATTGAAGAACCATGGAGACACGACACATTCTTATTTCGTCCACTGCAATGCTGGGAACGCTACTAATAAAAAGTAGCGGCGCTCCCATTCCCGTTACCAGCTCGAAAAGTAGTGGCGTTACTGGTTGCGCTACTTGATACGAAATGTAGCGGCGCTCCCGCTACTTTAGATAAGAAAAAGATACACGAAGGAAAGGTTAACAAAAATCTGTGATATAGCAATACACTATATACTGTTCTGATAATATGAGTCAGTCTGAGTGGTTATGTTGTGTACCAGTAATGTCAGTATATACTTATACTGAGCAAAGAAAAAATCATATACATGTAGGTGTCACTTTATTGAAGCTTAGAGCCGAAGGTACAGGAAAAAGCTATTTACTGTATAATGTAACAAATGTTCTTTTACATTGTCACTCAGTATACCTACTGAAAGTATTATACGTGAATAAAAGGCAAAAAAATGTGGCCTACCATTGATACATATTATATAGATTTATTATATTTTCAGTGATACCTATTTAAGATATTTAAGAAAACGAAAGTAAAAATGAACTGGGGCTTTCTTTTATAGGCTATTTATACAATAGCAATGTTTGTTTTTTTTCATTAAATTAAACTGAAAGCAACATACTGTTACGAAATAATGAAGTAGTAAGAATTAGTCTGAAAGAGAGAGTTGAGGGAGAGAGCGGGAGTTAGAGACGGGGATAGTTAGAGGTGTGTGTGTGTGTGTGTGTGTGTGTGTGTGTGTGTGTGTGTGTGTGTGTGTGTGTGTGTGTGTGTGTGTTGCCTACATCTAGCTGACATCCTTATTTATCTTTACTTAATTTAAATAATAGATAATTAACTAGCAAATTCCTGTCAATTATTGCACATTACTAATAAATAATAATCAATAAATTACTGATGTAATGTAAAACCAACATCATTAATTGACAGCATTGACGAAAGTATTATTTTTCGTCATTAATAAATACATCCAAACCGTCGGCATATCTGTATGTACTCACCGACTCCAGAGCTATATTCGTCACATGAGGAGCAAGGAGCACACACACCACAAAGCCAGTCAGGAGACAGGACGTGTGTGCTGGGCATTCCCCAGGTCCTGTCCTCCCCACTTACTGTTTTTTAATCAGCCCATACCCCACTGACCGGGCTAATGTATGGCCTGGCCTGCACTATATGTGCGGGAATCTATCAATCAATCAATCAGCAAGGAGCGCGGTAACGCGAGAATACGGCCAAAAAGTGGCGGCGCTCTCAGTTCCGCTACTAGCTAAAAAAAGTAATGGCGTTACCACCATCGCTATTAAAATAGTAGCGGCGCTATTCCCAGCTTTGATCAACTGGCACAATACAATGAAAATCCCATCTCATGTACAGTATGTTTCAGATGGTTTGATTTTTCTGCTATGTATCAGTCAAACTTTAGAAAGATATTTATGCCTTTCTGTACATGCAGAGCAGAAGGTTAGGTTTTGGAACCCCTATACAGAGGGAGTCACTGTATGCGCAAAGAAATGGGTTAGTTTCTGGAACCACTGTATACGGTATTGCTTTAAAAAGAACAAGACAAAATATCCTCAAGAAATCCCATTAAAACATCTTTGGACACTATTTCTGTTCTGTTATCCACAAACTCTACACTTGGACAACTGGAAGGCAGAGTGTGGTGTTGCTGTTTACTTAGATTTCTGCAACTTTTGGTTATGTTTCTCAAGTAAAGTAATCCAGATATTTCTTCTCACTTACTGTTTGACATTAGAATGGAGTGTTATGCTTCAGGTGAGTGTCGAGAGAGCAGTTGGATCTTGGATGTCTGATGTACAGTACAAGTCATCCATCAGGCAATGCAGCAGAGGAGCTGGTGTGGACCGTGCTGAGCCTACCTATAAGGTAAGGTTGTGGCATGATTCATATTTTCAAGCTGTGCCTCCTGGCTGTGTGTGCATAATGTGCTATACAGTGCTATCAGGTTCGTTGATACAGTATGCTGGTCTGATGGCCACTGATGTTCCAGGTCCACAGCTGAAGTCACATCACTGAAATAGATGCATCAGCAGTGTGATCTTCAGGCAGTTGTTTGAGCTATAAACGCCAAGTGTGGTCGTGAGAGAGTTCACACTTTGTGGTGTTGCCTGGAAGAATACCTGATATAATTTTTTGAGGACATGCTATTAGAAGCACCTTATGCATGTCATATAAAAATTCTGAACCATTAATGTATTGTAAGAGTGAAATCTGGATAAAATATTTATGTTGATAGATTATGGTATACTATAATGCTGCAAATGTGTGTAGAAATCAGACATGGGGAAGATTGAAGAATGTAGTGGTCATTTTTATCCATATGTTACTAATGGTTTAGTAATCATGATTTTTATATTGACAGTTATGATCCAGTATTAGTGAGCTGTGTTGATATCTTGTGTTTAGGGTTAATATATATTTTTTGACATGACATTGATGTTGGCTATTTATCATGTTACATGTAAATAGTAAGATGGGCAGTTAGGTGAAGTAGAGTGGAGAACCGACAGAGTTTGGCAGGTATTAAGAGAACTCGGAAGGATGATGTAATGGAGGTGATTAAGGGAGCACTAGATATGAAGTCAGAGAGTGAGGAAATAATTGTGGAACCACAAGTGAAGTGTGAGAGGGTTTAGTGAAGAGATAGTTGTAGAACCAGATGTGAAGATAGAGGTTGGGGTGACTGAGACTAACCAAGACACACTCACCCTTTCAGGTAAAGTCGAGAAGTTCAAATGTCTGGAGTGTGGCAAACTGTTCCCGTGTAAGAGCCAACTCACCCGACATGCGGTAGTTCATTACGTAGCGAAGGAGTTCATGTGCAATGTGTGTGGTAAACTGTTTAGCCAGAAATCTCATCTGACGGGGCATTTGGATATACATTCAGGAGTGATGGAGTTCAAGTGTAGTGAATGTGATAAAGTGTTATTCATTCAGGAGTGAAGGAGTTCAGGTGTCATTATTGTGGTAAAAATTTAATTTGAAAAGTAACCTCACTAAGCACCTACTTATTCATTCAAGGGAGAAGAAGTTCAAGTGTAACGACTGTGGTAAGCTGTTTCATACCAAGGGCAACCTCACCCAGCACTCACAGACTCGTTCAGAGGTGAAGTTCAAGTGTGATATATGTGGTAAACTATTTAGTCACAAAGGTATCCTCACCCATCACTTACTGGTTCATTCAGGAGTAAAGAAGTTTTAGGGTGATTAGTATGGCAAATTGTTTCAAAAGAATACACCCAGGCATGTTACCTTGCACCGGTCAAGGAGCATTGGTGTCTTGAATGTGATGTGGTGTTGTGACAGGAGCTCTAAGAAATGTCGTTTAATTATATGGTAGGATTTTTTTTCCTGTTTAATACCCTATTTAAAAACACTCATTCTTTCAGTCTGTAGTAGTATAGTAGACCCTTGCTTTACTGTACCCCACTAGACTGCATATTGGATTTAACGAGCACTTTGAGGTCCCTAGACAAATCATCATACACACCGGATACCATCTGGTAAATGGGAAAAACCATGTGGACCTGCCGGACAACTCTGCGCCCACCAGACACTTTTTTTTTTTTTTTTTGCCGTTAACTTATGCTGTACATTACCTGAGGCGCATAATGCAGGCCTACCAGATTGTTTCCCCTGTCCGGAGTGACCCAGAATGCAGTTACCA
Source organism: Coenobita brevimanus (assembly GCF_032717465.1). Taxonomy (NCBI): domain Eukaryota; kingdom Metazoa; phylum Arthropoda; class Malacostraca; order Decapoda; family Coenobitidae; genus Coenobita; species Coenobita brevimanus. Next base: position 21,933,239 of record NC_137034.1, read on the forward strand.
GTGCTGGCAGTGGTATTTTCAACCTGCATCCACTCACTTGATGTAGTGCTGCCTACTTCTTCCTTAGCCTTTATCATTCTTTTTGTGTGCCTGCCCTTCTCTCCTCCTATATCTCCCATCTTTCCTGTCACTTCTTGTTGCTCTTCTTTCCTTTACAGGTGGCTTTACATTGAGTGACAAGCCAAATGGTTTCCTGTACACCAAGAAACCATTTACAACGCTGGGTGGTAACCATATAACCAAACCATACGTACACCCTACGTGTCAACAAGTGGGTTGGTGGAGGGTTAGTGTCCTTCCCCGTAAAACCAATAACTCAAGGTCAAGTGGCCACCCCTTATGGGATTATGGCGTCTGGCAATAGATAGATAGATAGAATAAGCTAGTCATGATGTGCTATGACGAGGGTGTGAAAGTATGATCCGCTTAAGTGTAGAATGTGTATAGTTTTCCTTTTTAGTACTGAAATATGCTATTTCACTCAATTATTTTCCCTTGTGTGCCTGAAATCCCACTTGAGGGGGGGACCATCAAACTTACTGGATTATCAGCTTTATCAGATTGGGTTTGTCCTCAGTTGATCCTGTGTACTGTAGAGGGTCTACTGTATGTGTAATGTGCTCAAGCTGATATGTGAACTTTGGAGACCACTGTATAACAAGTCATATGTTGTGTGTGTCTGCAGATACTCTTTCAGATTTAATAGTGTTTTTTACCCTGTTTTAATATGTTTTTTACCATGTTTTAACAGTGTTTTTTCCATGTTTTAAGTGTTTTTTCCAAGCACACCTACCTCACTGCAAACAATATTGACATAATAAGTAAGTTACATACTGTAGCAGAAGTCCATGTATAAATCTTTTATCACGTTTTTCCAGGGCCACCTGTCATTCATTTTATGAGAGATTAAAAAGTACCAGTATTAAGAAATCTTAAATTTTGAATGCTACATGAGGATGGAAGCTATTGAATGTATCCATGTGAAGAAATCAGAAATTCCAAATGGTGATGTCAACTGTTATTGTATATATGTTTTTCATTAGCAAGTGACATCTCAAAGTCATAAAATGTATTCAAAAGAAAATGCTACAAGTGTTTTACTGCTAACACTCACACAGGAGTGAAACGTGGCACTGAGTGACAAAGAAATTTCTACGGTACAATTCTCAGAACAGCTGCAGGCATCAGTAGGATGGATGGTGTAAATAATGGAGCAATTCATGAGCATTTTAGAATGGAGGAGAGGGTGACGGGAGGGAGGTGTGAAATAACGTGAATGGATAAAAAGAAATATACAGTATTGGGTTGGTATGGACATAAACAAAGAGAGTGAAGCAGTACAGTCATTCCCCAACTTGTGCACAGTCATCTCTCATGGATTTAACTTATGTGATGCTACAGGCTCTATGGTGCTATGAGCTCTATGGTGCTACAAGCTCTATGGTGCTATGAGCTCTGGTGCTACAAACTGATGGTGCTATGAGCTCTATGGTGCTACAAGCTCTAACTTGCACACTGACACTCATTAGGGCCTGTAACAACAGAAATACCCATTCTCTCTCTCTCTCTCTCTCTCTCTCTCTCTCTCTCTCTCTCTCTCTCTCTCTCTCTCTCTCTCTCTCTCTCATAGACCAGCTTTTTTTTTTTTTTTAATAGTTCAAGACCCTGTCCCACAAACTTTGGAACTAAGTAGGCAAAGAGGAAATGATTGTATCGCGTTTGAGCCTTCCCTGTACACGTCCTAGGTTATTATTAAAACTTCCAAATACTGTGCCACTATTAGCATTGTTTATTTACGGTATACTAAGTTAATTCACATGGCCAATGCTGTAATTATACTCAGTATCGGTTCAGTGTTTACTCATTAATCCAACTTTCGGGTCGCTTGTTGTACCTTCGTTTGGATGAATCCTGACAGACTAACATTAAGTGAACATTTGTATGATAGCACATTGTCTCCTCTTCCTGCTGTTAAGATGCCATTATATGAAATTATTTACTGATTTGTCTAAAGTAGGCTATGGAAAAAAAATAATCGTAACCAGCACAACATACATTACATGGTATACCGAACTTATAAAAGTAATGGTAGTGCACTCCGTAATTATTCTAAAGGAAATTATATACCAAGCATCATCATTATAATATTTGAGGGCTTCACTGTTACATATAAACGGCATTACTGCAATGTTCCTGGCTTTAAAACAGATTATTACAAGAGGCTTTTCGTTTATGTGGTATCTTCTCAATGTGTGATGAACTCATTGCAAAAAAATAAAAACATCTGAAACACGTACTGGTAGGGGTAGGGTTTTACACTGTATTTAACCAGCTGTACATTTTCTTCCAACAGAACTATGAAGATGGTTGTTTCTTTACTGTTCATGTTGGAGAACACTGGATTGATTTGTGTGTGGTGGTGGTAAGGCAGCATCGGCTAGGGATGGCTGCCATTGTGATGACTTGGTTTGGGGCAACATGGTCATGGTGGTCACCTGGTCCACCTCATAGACATAGTTCACCTTATGTGAACCACAGCAGGTCCTCCACAGCCATTGATGGAGCCTCCCGCAGCTGAGAAACGACAACCGTTTATCCACAGCCTTTGGGCTCAGAGGACCTGGAGGCATCAGGTCAACAGTTTAGAGTCCAGGTAAGCTTTTACAGGCACTCTATTCCTGAAACTATGAAAGTAACAACTCCATATTTATCTACAAATATACTACACAATAATGTAAGCAGAGTCTTGCCAACATTAGTGTAGTTTCAGCTTAATATTTGTACATATTATCCAACAGGTTACCGAAAAAGATTGTCATGGTATGGAACTAAGTCTGATTTATTTGGGGTGAGCTTGTGCGAACAACTGATGTATGCAAATACTGTATTAGAGTGTGCCCTTGTAATGAATATAGCCATGTAATGGAGCTAGCTCTGTGGCTAGAATGAGTGGTTGGAAGAAGTTCAGAGAGCTGTTGCCTCTCCTGACATTGAGAGGGCTGTCCCTCCGTGCTAAGGGATCTTTGTATGCGGCATGTGTTAGTAGTGTAATGCTGTATGGTTGTTACTTGGGCAGTAAAGGAAGAGGATATTCGCAGACGCACACGTACAGAAATGACAGTGATTAGGTGGATGTGCAGTGCGTCCCTGAGTGCAAGGCCTTGGGGAGCTAGATTTACGATGTAAGAGTTGAGAGGTAGGATGGGACTGGTGTGTATCGGTGTTGTGATGAGAAACGGTAGATTGAGATTGTTTAGGCACGTGGAGAGGATGGGGGATGATAATTGAATGCAGAAGTGAGAAGTGTTAATGCTGGGGGTAGGGAAGCAAGAGGTAGACTGAAAAAGACCTGGGATGGGGTCATTGGGTGTGACTTCAGGGATACGGGACTAAATAGGGAAGCTGCCAGAGATCGAGCAGCAAGGACAGCCGCCATAGGTGACGGAGCCAATGCATGCAAGCATGTTGGAGCCTTCAAAAATGAAACCAATGAATCCACCAGATCTACCCTATTCAGTCTGCCTCCTTCTACTACTGGTTATATCACGGGTTAAAGCTTCCAAGGCTTCACCAACTTTTAAGTATTGAAATTAGTCTTGTGAAGTATGCAAGAACTGACTAAGAGTAGTTGTAATAGAATATCCTAATTTTTAAGTCATTGTTCTTGGCATGGAATTTAACCACTTATTTAATCTGTGGGCTTTAACAGAATATACAAAATATAAGAGCATACTTCCAGACCATGTTGAGATTTCATTAAGGTGGTATGGCCCCTCTTTTTGTGGATGCACCATTGAAATTTGAAAGTTGATTGCATTTGTGTGAAATATTTTTATGCTGTATCATTGATAAAGGCTTCAGCATGCTTGCATACATCTACCTTTGTCACCTAATGGTGGCTCTTCACGAGGCTCGATCTCTGGCAGCCTCCCTATTCAGTCCCTGATCCCTGAGGTCACACTGCATGACTTCATCCCAGGTCTTTTTCGGTCAGCCTCTTGCATCCAGTTGTCATCCTCCATCCTCTCCACATGCCCAAACAATGTCCATCTGCCCCTCATCACAGCACCAATATGCTCCAGTCCCATCCTTCCTAACTCTTCAGTCGTAAACCTAGCCCCCTCAGGCCTCACATTCAAGGACGCAATACACATCCACCTAATCATTGTCATTTCTGTACATTTGAGCCTACGAATATCCTCATCCTATACTGTCCAGGTCTCACTACCATACAGCATTACACTCCAAACACATGCTACATACAAAGATCCCTTAGCACAGAGGGAGAGCCCTCTCAATGTCAGGAGAGGCAACAGCTCCTTGAACTTCTTCCAACCACTCCTTACTCTCCCCACAAGGCTAGCTCCAGCCCCACCTCAAGTAAATAACTTGTTCCCTAAATAACAAGACTTCAACACACTCAAGAAACTCACCAGCAGGATCAATCCTTTCACACCTGACAATCTCTATATGCTCTCCCAGACTCACTGCACGCATGGAATCAGCATTATGCACTCACTTACCACAAATACTGCACAAGATGAAGTTAGTTCCCACACTCTTGTGGCAAACTGCCCATGGCCACTCTCCCTCTGCTTTGACAGTATGTGCATCTGATAAACTATGGTATATTTTATTTTTCAGATTCTAAAGTTGAATATCCACCCTATTCCGAAGAAAGGAAGTTCCTCTGACCCCTCTGATTACAGACCAATAGCTGTCACATCTACTCTTGGTAAGGTATTTGAAACTTTAATTAATATGCACATTGTTAAACATCTTGAATCCAACAATTTAATTAGTGATAGACAATATGGTTTCTGCCACAAAAGATCCACCATTGACATACTCAGTCTCCTAATTCATACTATCCATCAATCAACTGACCTACATGCAGAAACTCATGCAGTTGTCCTTGATATTTCTAAAGCTCTCGACTGAGTATACCACCGTTTCCTGCTGTCCAGAGTCCCTGGCTATGGACTAATGTCTTTTCTTCCTTTGATTTCCTCATATCTCAGTGACAGGAAAATTAGGGTAAAAGTAGATGATGTATATTCCAAAACCACTCAGTTAACGCCGGCGTGCCGCAGGGATCAGTTCTGTCACCAACCCTGTTCCTGGTTCATATTAATGATCTCTTATCTGTCACCCACAATCCCATCCATTCATATGCAGATGACTCAACACTACATAGTTCATTCACACTCAGGCACCCATTTACAAAGTCTAATATCTCTACCTCTTAACTCAGTACAGCCATTTCCTTAAATCAAGACCTATCTATGATCAGTGAATGGAGACAAACAACTTTGTCTCATTTAATGCTAGTAAAATTAAATATATACAATTTACTAACAGACAGATATTGCCAGATTCGTATATTACCTTCAGTGCTACTAATATTCCCATCTCCAAAGGTATTAAAATTCTCGGCATCTCGCTTAACAATGCCCTCAGCTGAACCTCTCATGTTAGATCACTTGCTAAAACCGCCTCAAAGAACCTTGGATTATTGTACAGCGTCCATAACTTCTACACTGACGAGCAGTTAGCTATAATTTATAAGAGCCATGTGCACTCACAGCTTGAATATTGTTCACCCTTGTGGAATGGATGTGGAGAGATTGCATTAAAACAACTACACAAATTCAGAACAAAGCTGTTAGAATTATTAACAACCCTGCCATTACATATAAACTACCTCCCCTGCAAGTAAGAACGAATGTTGCCTCCCTTGCATTATTTTACAGATACTTTTATGGCAAATGCTCAGACGAAATTGCGTCCATTGTGCCACCTCTTCATGCCTTCCCTCTTGCTACAAGGGCATCTGGTAGCACTCATGACTGGAATGTCACTCAGCCATATTGCAGAACTTCTGCCTATCAGAATTCTTTCATTCCCCGAACTGCATCTCTTTGGAACTTGCTTCCCCAGAGTTGTTTCCCTCTGAAGTTCTACCTACTGTACAGCTGTTCAAGTCTAACTGTTACAGATATTTTATGAACAGAGGACACCAGTAATCTGGAGTATGGATTATTTTTTTTTTAGTTCATTTGTTTTTTCTTCCTCTGTTTGTTATTTAAAAAAAAAATATGTTATGAAAAAGTAGTGTTGGGTCTGTATAGAGGAGCAATGACACTCCTCTGTTCAGAACATTAAAATGTTCTCTGGAACTCGATTAGATTTATGGTCTTGCCATTCTATTCACCTTTCACAACATACCTGTACTTCATGAGAACAGTAGGTGACAGAACAGGAATTACTCGCTGGTGCATTGCAACTCAGCCATACTAGCACTGCCATTCCAATCTGCTGCTGCATCACCACTTGTTCCTACCAATGCTACCAGCCCTGACTGCACTGATAAACAGTACCACCATCTGCCACTACTGGTGCTAGTCGGTGTACCGCCATCCAGTTTGTCAGTGCTACCAGAGCTAACTGTTGGTGTGCCATCACTATATTACTAGTGCTAACTGTTGGTGTGGACTTATCCTCACCCAGGCCAACCAGTGCTAAGTGGACACTACAACGGCAAGACAGCTCACCAGTACAGAGGGATATGAGGTTGCTGACGATGAGGGTCATGATGATGCCAGTGATACCGAAGTAGCAGTACGAGACATCATACATGGTCCTGCCCGCACTCCTGCTGGCACCATACCACACACCCTCAAACATTTGCTTATGTAAAGAAATAAACTCACTGAATCATTACCAGTGAATAAGAAAAAACGCTGTAGTCATGTCCATGTAAAAAAAAAAAAAAAAAAAAAAAAAAAAAAAAAAAAAAAGGAATGAAGAAGTAATGGAACTGAGTGCAAAAATTATTGTGATATGTCTGTTCATTGTTGTTGGAAAGTTGATATGGAAGAATTATCGTGGAATACGTGGGGCAGTATATCAACACACCCGCTGATTGATGAACAGGATGGCTTCACTAGTGGTTGGGGATTTATTTGATCAAATTCCTGTATGGAACAACGGAAACTGCTTGTGAAAAGAAATGTTAGATGTTTATGCTAGATATCGTTTATATACAGTAAGCTCCAACATGCTTGCCTGCATCGGTCTTAGTCACCTAATGGCAGCCCTCTACGCTGCTCGATATCTGGCAGCCTCCCTATTTAGTCCATTTTCCCTGAGGATTTGGAAAAAGCATATACCAAGGTAACCAGAGGGGTATATGGAAGGTTTTGTGTATGTATAGTATGGACAGAAAGCAATTGATTGCTGTTAAGAGTTTTTATAATGATAGTCAGGCTTGTATAAGGGTGTCTTAAGTCTATCTATTGCCAGACGCCTTAATCCCGTAAGGGGTGGCCACAAACAAATCGCCTCCATGTCGCCCTATCCCCCGCCATTTCACTGCCCCGCTCCCTGCTCACACGGCCCTCTCTCATACACCTCTCCACTCCAGCCCTCCATCTCATCCTTGGCCTCCTCCTCCCTCTCCCCCCCTCCACCTCACTCACATACATTCTTCTCGTCAGTCTCTTATTCCATCCTCTCCACATGGCCAAACCACCTCAATGTTTCTCCTAACACTTCCTATCACATCCACATCCACATCACAACGTTCCTTCACATTCTCATTTGTCAGTCTGTCTCTCCACATGACTCCACATGCTCCTCTCAGATAACTCATTTCCACTGCTCTCACGCTTGACTTCTGCCTCTCCACCAAGGTCCAAGCTTCACTTCCATACGTTAGAGTTGGTATCACAATAGTGTCACGTAGTAATTTTTTCACTTCCATGTTCACTTCCTTGTTTCTTATCACTGCTTTCAAGGAACCAGCAACCTTTCTTCCCTGTTGTACCCTTTCAAGCGCTTTACCCTCCAAACTTCCATCCTTACTCATCACACTACCCAAGTACTTAAATACACTCACATTTTCCATTTCCTCCTCATCCAGCTTCACTGTACATTCACTGACTTCACTTCTCTCGAAGACCCTAACTTTACTCTTCCCTACATTCACCTTTAGATTCCGTTTCTTACACACTCTCCCAAACTCATCCACCAAGCCTTGCAGCTCCCCTTCGTCTTCACTTAACAGAGTATCATCTCCAAACAACAGTACAGGGAGTTTCCAAACACTGCCCTCATTAGGGCCACTCCAAAATCCTCTGCCCTACCTTGTATCTCTTTTATAACTTCATCCATATACAGATTGAACAACCATGGAGACATGACACATCCCTGCTTCAATCCACCCTTCAAGTAGAAAAATTCACTGAGTTCACTATCCACACGCACGGCTTCCTTAGCACTCTCATACATACTCTTCACAGCATTCAACAACTTCCCATCTACTCCATATATTCTTAATACTTTCCACAATCCTTGTCTAGCCACCCTGTCATATGCTTTCTCCAAATCCATGAAGGCCGCATACAACTTCTTTCCCTTCTCTAGAAACTATTCCACTAAAGATCTAAGAATGAATATCTGATCTGCACAACCTGTGCCCTTCCTAAAGCCTCCCTGTTCTTCTCCAACTAATTCCTCTGTTATTTTCCTAACTCTGTCAATAAGTATCCTACCATACACTTTTCCTATTACACTAAGAAGACAAATGCCCCTATGATTATCACACACTTCTTTTTCCCCTTTTGGTTAGTTCAAGGGAATAATTATACCTGACTTCCAATCCTCCGGGACTCTACCCTCCTCCCAGGCCAATCTGCACATCTTCCACATCCATTCTACAACTCTCTCACCCCCATGCTTGAGCATTTCACCACACACTCTATCAATTCCTGGGGCTTTCCCTACTTTGACTTCTTCATTGCTTCCACTACTTCCATCCTGCTGATTTCTTCCTCTCTTCTCACATCCCTCCTTCTGCCAGCCCCAGCCACTTATACTCGCGTTACTTTTATTGTCCATGTTCAACAATTCCTTAAAGTGTTCTCTCCATCTGCTCTCTTTTTCTCCCTTCTGCACTAGTAACCTACCATTTTCACTTTTCACTCCCCGACTGACTTTGCTGCCACCCTGTCTAACTCTACCTCTTTCCAGAACATTTTCTTACTTTCCCTCCACTTTACACTCAAATTCCTTCCAAATTCCTCATCCACTTTCTTCTTACTCTCTCTCTTGTGAATCTTTTCACCCCTCTCTTCCTCTTCACATATAGTCTCTCTTCCGTCTCTCAACTTCTTCCACGCCCTGTTTCTCATCCACTCACTATAAGCTTCCTTCTCTTGCGCCACAGCCCGTCTCACCTGTCCATTCCACCATGCTGTTCCTTGCACCACTTTTTGTCTTCTCTTCACCCCACACACCACCTCACATGTTGCACAGATTTCTTCTGTGAATATCTTGCACAAACTTTCCACATCCCCCATCTGCTCCAATCCATAGTTACCCAATTGCTCCTCCACTTCTCTTTTATATTCTACCTTTTTCTCATCCTCTTGTAACCTTTCCACTCTCTTTGCATATACTACTTCCTTCTGTCCTTCCTTTCTTCTATTTCTCCATTTCACTTGGACCATGATTTTCACCACCACCAAGTGGTGGTCAGAAAGTCCACTCCCCCAGCCTCTATATACTCTTGCATCCATTACACACCTTCGCATCCTTTCATCCACACACACATACTCAGTCATTGCCGTCTGTTCATTTAGTTCATCACCCACCCTTCTCAACACTCGCCATGTATACATATGAATCATTTTGTACTTGAAGAGGTTACCAACCCCTTCCCGGCACAAATGTCCACTAAAGCACTGCCAGTCTTAAGAGTGTGATTTAATATAAGTGTTAGAGTGAGATAAGTACGAGGTCTGTTCAGAAAGTTTTTTTTTTTTTATGTGACCGACTCTGGGCATAGGCTTCACAGCCTACTTTCAAGGCCCAGTAGTCCTCCTCCATACCATACACCTCTACATGTCACCTAAGACTCTAAAAAATTGGATAGGTAACATGCTGAGCTAGGACATTATTCACCCACAAAGTAGGACCCTTCAGACTTGACACACGTACCCCAGCATTCTTTCCACTCCCTGAAACATTTTCATAGTCGGATTATCTCCTGCAGGTGCTTCGTCGCATTCATCATGATATCTTCTCACGTCTCAAATCAAGAACCCTTCAGCGCAGTTTTGAGCTCTAGGAGTAACCAAAAGTCACACGGAACCAGGTCTGGCGAGTAGGAAGCCTGCCGGGCCTGCGGGATGTTGTGCTTTGCTAAAAATTCCTGAATCAGTTGAGAAGAATGAGCAGGGGTGTTGTTATGTTGCAGCTTCCAACTTGCTGCTTTCCACAGGTCTGCTCTCTTCCGCCGAACTGCATCACGGAGACATCAGAAAACGTCGAGGTAGTAATGTTTGTTTACAGTCTGACCCTCTGGTGTGTATTTGTGATGCACATCATGGTTGTCGAAAAAAAAAATGTCAACATGCGTGTTCATTTCACCTTGCTGTGGACCTGTCGTGCTTTTTTTGGCCGAGGCAACCCTGCATACTTTCACTGGGACGACAGTGCTTTGGTTTCTGGATTGTACTCGTACACCCAAGTCTCATCTCCAGTGATAACAATCTTCAGAAGGTCTGGATCACGATTTGCACACTCCAACATGTGTTGAGCAATGTTCATCCGACAGAAGAGATCATTACGAACGCGATGATTCACCTGTAGGAGATACTGAAAACCGACTTTGAAAATTGTTTCACCCAGTGGAAAGAACGGGCTACGTGTGTCAAGTCAGAAGCTAACTACTTTTAGGGGGATTAGTGTCGTAGCTCAACAGGTTAGCTATTTATTTTTTTTAGAGCCAAAGGTCGGATACTTTCTGAACAGACCTCGTATGTGTAACATACTCATGGCTGTTCAATATACATTCCACATACGTGTATGAATGGGTTTATTAGAGATAAAAAAAAGGTCAAGCTATTGAGAGAGGGATGAGGCCAGTAACGAGTGGTGAAGGGTGGATTATCTCAAACATGGTGTGGGCAGATGATGCTGTGTTAAATGCCGAACAAGAGATTTGAAGATTGGTGCAGACTGTTGTGAATATTTGTGAGCATCGTGATCTGAAAGCATATGTAAATGAGAGCAAAGTGATGGTTGCTGAGGGAGAAGTTGACTCCCAGTGTGATGAGATACTTGAATTGGTGACAGAAATTCAGTACAGAGGTGGTATAGTGGAGAGTGGTAAATGTGCAAAGGAAGGGAAAAGTGGAGTCTCACAGGAAAAGAAGGTAGCAGTTGCTATGAAGATTCTGATGTGAAACAGGTCCAAGTATATTGGCTATGCATGAGGACTACATACAGAAGTTTCAGTGCCCACAGTAACATTTGAGTATGACATTGGTGTGAAATGAAAAACTTAGAGTAAGTACAGTAGAAATGTAGTTTTGGGGGAATGAGTGTGGAATGTGGATGGGATGAGAAATATTGTGTGAGTCATGAAAGATGTGGAGTGAGGAAGTCTATGGACAGTAGAGTGTGTCTTTAGATGGTAGGGTAATTTGAAGAGGATGGATGTAAACACTGTAGTCCAGCGAAAAGGGTATATCTGTTTAAACATGAAGGTTGGAAGAGGTATGGAAGACCAAGAAAGTGGACAGATATGGTGAAGGAGTGTGTGAGAAAAAGAGGCATGAAGGTTGATAAGGCTAGGAAACTGTCAGTGGATCAAACTGCTTGAAAGAATTTTGTACTAAAGTATGACGTGGTTTGGCACCTCTGTTTTTATCACGTGCTTGACAGTCATCAGAGTGGTTCTCGCTGATCAATAAGGTGAAGTGCATAAGTGTGGTAAGTTATACTTGTGATGTGGAGTCAGGATTCCAGGAGTTTGAATGGTGAGTGAATAAGAATGTGGTTCATTTAACTAGGCATGCTGTTGATCAGTTCTCCTTCTGCCATTTTTCTTTTTTGCCCTCTGGCCCTGTCTCACTGAAACCTTCGTTGGGAAAAAAATGTTGGGATGATGATAATGAAAATGATGAAGCTCAAGAAAACTCAAAGGTAAAGCAAGAGAGGGTAACATCCTCTCTTACGCTACTTTTTACCAAAAAAATAATTTCATGAGTAATTCTCTTTTCATGTTGAATCTATCTATCCATAGCCCGACGCTCTAATCCCACAAAGGGTGGCCCCAGACAAAACGCCTCCAAGTCACTCTGTCACACACCATTTGACTGCACTCCTCCCAACTCACTCCCCCCTCCCTCGTATACATCTCAACTCCATCCCTCCACCTCATCCTCGGTCTTCCTCTCCCTCTCCCTCCCTCCACCTCACCTACATACACCCTCTTAGTCAGTCTTTCACTCTCCATTCTCTCCACATGTCCAAACCACCTCAGTGTATTTCTCCTAATTTTCTCAACCACATCCACATCCACCCCACAACGTAACTTCACCTCTTCATTCGTCAACCTGTCCCTCCATGTCACTCCACATGCTCCTCTCAAGTAACTCATTTCCACTGCTCTCACTCTTGACTTGTTCCCCTCTAGCAAGGTCCATGCCTCGCTTCCATACGTCAGGGTTCGGGATCACAATACTATCAAGCAGTGACTTCTTAACTTCCATACTTACCTCTCTATTTCTCATCACTGCTTTCAGTGAACCAACAACCTTCCTTCCCTGCTGTACTCTTTCACGCACTTCATCCCCTAAAGTTCCATCCTTACTCATCACAGTACCCAAGAACTTGAATGCACTCACATTCTCCATATCCTCACCATCCAACCTCACTGTGCATTTTTTTACTTCATTCCTCTCAAACACCGAATTTTACTCTTGTTTTCATTAACATTCAGATTCCTCTTCCTACACACTGTCCCAAATTCACTCACCAATCCTTGCAACTCCCATTCATCTTCACTCAACAATATTGTATCATCAACAAACAGCAACATGGGAATCTTCCACATCTCACCCTCAATCATTAAAGCCACACCCACATCCACTACCCTACCTTGCACCTCCTTTGCAACCCCATCCTTATATATATTAAACAGCCATGGAGGCATCACATATCCCTGTTTCAGTCCCACATTGAGATCAAAGAACTCAGCTCGTCATCCACTCACACCGTAGCCCTAGCTCCTTCATATATACTCTTCACAGCACTCAACAATTTCCTTCACTCCATAATTATATTCTTAACGCCTTCCACATACCTTGCCTATCTATTCTGTCATAAGCTTTCTCCATGTCCATGAAGGCAGCATACACTTTCTTTCCCTTCTCTAAATACTTCTCCACTAAACATCTTAGAACAAATATCTGATCTACACACCCTTTTCCCTTCATAAATCCCCTTGTTCTTCTCCAACTAGCTCCTCTGTCCTATGCCTAACCCGATCAATGGGAATTCTACCATGTATTTTTCCAGTCACACTAAGAAGGCAAATACCCCTATAGTTACCACATACTCCTCTCTCCCCTTTTCCTTCGTATAAAGGAACAATTATACCTGATTTCCAGTCCTCTGGAACCCTTCCCTCTTCCCAAGCCAGTCTACACAACTTCCATATCCACTCCACTACAGTCTCACCCCTATACGTCTGCATTTCACCATACACTCCATCAATTCCTGGGGCCTTTCCCACCTTGATCCTCTTCATTACTTCCACTACTTCCGCCCTACTGATCTCTTCCTTCCTCCTCTCATCTCTTCTTCCAGCCATTCCCCAACCACTTATACTCGCATTGCTCTCACTCTCGACATTTAACAAATCCTCGAAGTGCTCCTTCCATCTCCTCAATTTCTCTCTTCTACACCAACAATCTATTATTCCCATCTTTCACTCCCCTACTATTTCCCCTTTCACACTGTCGAACTTTCTTTATCTCCTTCCAAAACAACTTCTTACTCACCCTCCACTTTACACTCAGACTCCTCCCAAACTTTTCATCCACTTTCTTCTTAGTCTCCTTCACCAATCTCTTCACCTCCCTTCTCCTCCTCACATATACTTCTCTCTTCTCTCTCATCTTCTCCCCTACCTATACTCGCTAGCCATTCACTATATGCCTTCTTCTTTTGTTCCACAGCTCGTTTCATCTCATCATTCCACCATGCTGTCCCTTGCACACCCCTGCATCTCCCCCTCACTCCACAAACCACCTCACACGCTGTGCCTATCTCTTCCTTGAATATCTTACATATGGTACGTCTTCCACCCCTTCCATCTGCTCTAACTCATACCTTCCCAATCTTTCTTCCTCTGCGCTCTTATACTCTGCCATTTTCTCACTATCTTGCAACTTCTCCACTCTACTCACAGGAGCTGTTTCCTCATGTCTTCCCCTTCGTCTCTTCACCCATTTTCTTTGCAGCCTTACCTTGGCCATCACTAAGTGATTGTCCGAGATTCCATTCCTCCACCCTCTTCACACTCTTGCATCCAACACTTGTCTTCTCATTCGCTCATCCACACACACGTAATCTATCATTGCCTTTCGTTCAACAAGCTCACTGTCCCATCCTCCTCATGACTCTTCACGTATACCTGTGGATCATCTTACGCCTAAATGTGTTGGCTATTGCCAACCCCTTACCAGCACAGATGTCCAACAAAGCACTACCATTCCCATCTACTTCAGCTGGCACACCCCACTGACCAACCATTCAATTCACTTGTACATTCCCAACTTTCCATTCATGTCTCCAGTCAAAAACACTCTCTCGGTCCTCTCAGACTTGTCCATACACGCCTCTACACTTGCCCAAAACTCGTCCTTCACTCTGGCCACTCGGTCCTCTGTCGGCGCATATGCACACACAATCACCCAAGCTTGTCCACCTACTTTCATCCTCACCCATACAATCCTTGCACCCACTGTTCCATACTCTCTTGTATTCTCCTTCCACTTCTTGCATATCATCAGACATACTCCCTCTCTTGCCCTTTCATTCTCACCAACTCCCGCACATTTTCCTAAACCATATTCCCATTCTCTCACCCTTTCACATCCCCATTTGGTTTCAGTCAATCAACATACATCCACTCTTGCATCCTCAAGCACCTAAACAGTCTCAATCTCTTTCACTTCATCATTCACTCCTCTCACATTCCATGTCCCCACCCTTAGAATGTCCTTTGTCCGTTCCTTAGTCGTCAACTATGGTCCGTCCTAGTCCGAGGCGCTTTATTCGCTTGTTTAGTTAGTTCCTTTTACGGGGTGGGGCACTAACCCACCACCAACCCTTTTAATCGCCTAATACAACAAGCAGGGATACTGGGGGAGTATTCTTGAAAACCCCCCTACTTGTAGTTAAAGAGAAAGTTTCATGTTTGGTGATACTGTTTGTTAACCTGTTAGTGTTAGGTGCCATAGTGGTGAAATCTGCAGTCAGGTCAGTGGTGAGATTGGTGCTGGGTGTAGCAGAGGTGATGTTGCTGATGAAGGCGACGATGGAGGCGTTGACAAGGTGGAGGAGGTTCTCAGGACAGTTGTCAACAGAAAGGGGGAGGTGGGTGGGGTGTCCTCCCCCACGCAGGAACTTGCCCACCACCACCCAAATGTTGTAACAGAAGGCCACCAGGAATCCTAACACTGCACCCTGAAGATTGTGGTTTGGTCATATGAATCTGTGGTTTTATGTGGACATCACTTGATATAAAATACTACTTGCATGTGTTATAATATTGCCCTCCATATTCCCAGTAGAACTGATATTGAAAAGGAAGAGGATCAACTGGGATAACAGTCCCATATCCTCTATTCTTACTCTCGGCAGTTTTGCAGCAATCCTCTGATCTAGGTCCTGCACTAGTAATAAGCTAGTTCGTGTGACCTTTTGATATGAGGTGTGAACATGGTGACTGTGTAAGGAATTCAAGGTATGTTGTGTTGGCACTGCGTGAGACAAAGATGAACGGGCATGAAGTGGAGGAGTGAGAAGGTGTGAAATGTATGGATCAGGTATATATGTGTGCGTGGATGGTGTATGGAAGAAATTGCGCTGTTGATGAATGATGTATAGCAGAGGAATGAAAGATCATAAATTTGTCAGCATGAGGTTTATATATGTCAATTTCCAATCTGGGAGAAAATTGTGATAATAAGAGACATATATGGATGGGAAAGAGGGAGAGAGTAACCTTGACACTGGTGGTATCAGCATAAGAGCAGTAGACAGGACTGAACTTATGTTGTAGCTAATTATAATGATACAAGTAATTCTTCCTTTGTGCATTATTGTAAAGTACAAAAGTTTTGCTGGTGAAAAATATGAAATCCACAAGAATTACACAGCAGTGTATTGAAATAATTGGCATCCATTGATAATGAAAGTGATTATGAAGAAATGTATGATAAATGAAAGGAACAGTAAGCTATAAAACCTGTGACATCTTTGCTTCCCTACATGAGTTTCAAGATGGACAGTGATTATGAAATACTAGGCTATGTAAGAGTGAAAGAATTAGCAATAATTATCTTATGTCACGATTTATATAAAGTAATCCGTGCTGCTTCTGTTATAATAATACAACGATTGTACAGTTCTGGTGGCCTCTCCTGGCTAGCCCTTTGCATGCAGTACAGTATGCTTCACTAATCAAAGAACTTTCCAGCCAACGTAGCAGCCATCTTTATACAACTTCCTTCTCACACACCACTCACAAGCAGGTAATGATTTGCATTTACTTATTTTGCGTGATGTGCTTGACCATTAGGGAAGGGTAAACTTTAGTTTTGAAAGACCTGATACCCCCTCCCCTCTCAAAACCCTGTGTGGGAGGTAATGCCTGCAAGATACAGTAAATCCCTGTAGTTGTAGGTTACATATATAAATTTTTAACTATTGATAATATGCTCCTCATGGGGCAACGTAGGATTGGATGATGAAATGAAATAGCAATACTTTTATGTGGAGAGTGTAAACCTGTGCCCACCTTTGTGTTGACCCAGGGTGTGCACATGCCAGCCAGGAAGATGCCTATGAGTGGTCCCTTGACAGCTCCTGAAATGCTGTTGAAGACATGGAAGATGTTGCCCAGGTTGCCTGCCAGCATACCCACACAGATGACAGACAGGCCCATCACCACAGCTGCCAACAACATGCAGCATCAATACACAGTGTCACAAGATGGTGTCTACCGGAATGTAAGGAAAGTGTTTTACAGTACTCTATGCTGATGATACAATCTGGTTCCACTGTATAAAATTATAAATGCCATGGACAACATGCAGTGCTGAGTGTGTATTGACAACACGGAATGATTTTTAAAGTTTATGGACCCCTCAAAACTGATGAATTATTGCTGATAACATGAGAAGAAAGCCTTACATATGAGCTTGAGGACTCTGGTGGCTGAGGCATCTGACATCTGGCTGAAGTATGGAATATCCTTCAGAAAGTCCTCCCACAGCAGGCAAGCCATAGAGTTACCGTTGCTGGACAGCGTACTGTGTTGAAAGTGGGACATTGATAATTATGAATGTGTTGTTTGAAAGGAAAATTTTCCCCCGAGCTAGACCTTAATAGATCGTATAGCCCTGCTAGGTGACAAGAGGGCGCTACCCCTCCCGGCATAACAGCTACCGGCGTGGCTCGAACTCACGATCTCCCAGTCCCAAGTCCGATGCTCTACCACTGTGCCACCCTGACCCCATGTGTTGTTTGATAAATACATAGATGATAACTTTATCAAGAAATTTATAATCTATGATTATTTTTCTTGCATGACTAATGTAAGTAAAAGCTAAAGTTTGAAATGTGGCAAATAGTCACGTGAATTGGAAGGCTACTGTGTGATTTGAAAGTTATGATATGGAGAAGGAAATTGAACAAAATGGCTGCAGGAGAACTTCAAAAAGGAATATATACTAAGCTCAGCATTGTCATGTGGATGGAAGAAACTGACGATAGTAATAAAAAAATAAAAAAAAGTGATCCATTGAGAAATGTGGAATAATATATCCTTGGATAAGAAATGATGTAGTTGAGAACAGAAGCACATTGGAGTTGTTTCCTCCAAGAACTGTAGACTGCCTTTGGTGTGACAACATGGAATACTTATATTTTGTGAGGGAAGTACATGTACAGTAGATGAAGGAAGAATGAGATACCGTACAGCAGTTCAAACAAATGGACAAACAAGATGTGGAGACTGATGAAGCAAAGAATTAGCAAATGACTGCACTGTACTGAAGATTCTTGCACAGAGCTATGTATGATTCAGTTATGGCATTATCTCTCATATTGCTGTGTATGCACTTACTGAGATGAGTTATCTCAAAGAAAAAGATTTGTTCTCTACCAGCCTCAACTCAGGTGTGGAACAGTGCCCCTTGTGGGATACACTTTTAGCCTTTAGCAACGTCAGTGCAGTTACTGGCACTGACAGGGAAGGCTTTGAGGATTGTGTATCAGTAGGTCCCCATGGCTGTAGAACCAGGAATTCCAATAGTTCTAATTTTGTGTATTTTAAAAAATCCCATAAGTTGAAAATTTCTGCATGCAGATTCCAGAATCCTTATCTTCACTGCTGGACTTGTTATTCCATTGTTGAAGGGGTTGCTAAGGAGACTGACCACCTTGTTGTAAGAACTCTGGAGCTTCCTGCAGAACTGCTTGATTTTCAGGAAAACAGAGTTCTTTACTGCAGTTCACAGACTTGATGTTGCTGCTCTAAGGCTACAGTTGAAATATTGGAAAATCTCGGGATGCCATATAACTATTCAGTCTTGAGTATGGAATACACTGATGAGTATGCAGTGACAGTCAGGAGTCAGTCTGGTGTGGTCAGTGCTGTTGATGACCCTTTTGAGTGGAAGGGTACTCATAAGTGTGTTACTGTGGGAGAAGCTGATGAATGTGTTGTTGAGTGTCCACGATCAAGTAGGGGATTCGTCTCACCAGGGATGCTAGCAACAGTTGATGGGTTATGCTTCTAGACTGGCTAGGGACTGAGGGCCACAAAGATTTCTGGCTTGTCGGTCAAGAGTTTTACCAAGAACGGACAAAGAGAGGTATGTCAGGGAAATTCCTGAAGAGTTAGAGGGTGGCTTTCAAGTGCAGTAAAAGTCCTGTAATCCGAATGCCAGGGGACCGAGGGTCTTTCGGACTACTGTTTTTTTTTTGTTTTTTTTCCGGACTACTGGGGGGACCTCTGAAAGCATTAGAAATATGTACAGGATCATTAAATAAACACTTAAAATGATATGGCTTATTGTTTTACTCACCGGAAATGCAAAGAATTGTAGATGAATAGTTGCAGGCAGGTATATCCAAGTCGAAGAGCAAGTCCAAGCCAGATCAATCTTTATTTAAAGCCCAGAAAAATTTGAAAAAGCCCAGAAAATTTAAAAAAAATCGCCTTTCAATATTCGGAGTATTGGGATGCTTGGATTATTGGTGGTCAGATTGGAGGACTTTTACTGTAAATGACCTTCGACCTGCTATCAAGCCCTGAAGAAACTCTGCTCCAGACCTGCCTCTCAGATTAACTCTGCTAAGATAGTAGATAGATGGCTTGTGTCTGGAGTAAGTGACTAGCGGGCTCGTTGGCCTGAATATTTAAAGCAATTGTGTATAGCAGAACCCAGCATGGAGCTTCCATCGGCTGATGTGCAGTCACTAGCTGCCATCCCACCTGTCTACAATGCCATGTCTTCCTTAGATGAATACAGGACGGCAGTGACAAGGCTGAAAAGTGGTAGGGCAACTGGTCTTTGTGGCATCCGGCCAACCTGATCAAAGCTAGGGAAGAAGCCATATATGGGGATTACTTGCAGCAATATGGGGGTGAGATTGTAGTGGAGTGGATATGGAAGTTGTGTAGACTGGCTTGGGAAGAGGGAAGGGTTCCAGAGGACTGGAAATCAAGTATAATTGTTCCTTTATACAAAGGAAAAGGGGAGAGAGAAGTATGTGGTAACTATAGGGGTATTTGCCTTCTTCGTGTGACTGGAAAAATATATGGTAGAATACTCATTGATCGGGTTAGGCATATAACGGAGAAGCCAGTTGGAGAAGAACAAGGGGGATTTAGGAATGGAAGAGAGTGTGTAGATCAGATATTTGTTCTAAGATGTTTAGTGGAGAAGTATTTAGAGAAGGGAAAGAAAATGTATGCTGCCTTCATGGACTTGGAGAAAGCTTATGACAGAACAAATAGGCAAGGTATGTGGAAGGTATTAAGAATACATGGAGTGGAGGGGAAATTGTTGAGTGCTGTGAAGAGTATGTACGAAGGAGCTAGGGTTACAATGCTAGTGGATGGTGAGCTGAGTGAGTTCATTGATCTCAGTGTGGGACTGAAACAGGGATGTGTGATGTCTCCTTGGCTGTTTAGTATATACATGGATGGGGTTGTAAAGGAGGTGTAAAGTAGGGCAGTGGATGTAGGGGTGGCTCTAATGAATGAGGGTGAGATGTGGAAGATTCCGGTGTTGCTGTTTGTTGATGATACAGTGTTTTTGAGTGAAGATGAATGGGAGTTGCAAGGTTTGGTGAGTGAATTTGGGACAGTGTGTAGGAAGAGGAATCTGAATGTTAATGAAAACAAGAGTAAAGTTATGGTGTTTGAGAGGAATGAAGTCACAGAATGTACAGTGAGGTTGGGTGGTGGGAATATGGAGAATGTGAGTGCATTCAAGTACTTGGGTAGTGTGATGAGTAAGGATGGAACTTTTGGGGATGAAGTGCTTGAAAAAGTACAGCAGGGAAGGAAGGTTGTTGGTTCACTGAAAGCAGTGATGAGAAATAGGGAGGTGAGTATGGAAGTTAAGAAGTCACTGCATGATAGTATTGTGATCCCTACCCTGACGTATGGAAGCGAGGCATGGATCTTGCTAGAGGGGAACAAGTCAAGAGTGAGAGCAGTGGAAATGAGTTACTTGAGAGGAGCATTTGGAGTGACATGGAGGGACAGGTTGACGGATGAAGAAGTAAAGGAACGTTGTGGGGTGGATGTGGATGTGGTTGAGAAGATTAAGAGAAATACACTGAGGTGGTTTGGACATGTGGAGAGAATGAAGAATGAAGAACTGACTAAGAGGGTGTATGTAGGTGAGGTGGAGGGAGGGAGAGGGAGGGGAAGACCGAGAAGGAGGTGGAGGGATGGAGTTGAGAGGTATATGAGGGTGGGGAGAGTGAGCTGGGGGGAGGGTAGGCAAATTGTGGGTGACAGAGTGACTTGGAGGCTTTTGTCTGCGGCCACCCTTGGCGGGATTAGGGAGTCGGGCTATAGATACATAAATAGATAGACTTGCAGTAGCTGAAGTTGTTCGATGTACGGGTATAATTCCTGATTGGATGAGGTGTTTGGTTAGCCCTGTTTGGGAAGGGAACGGAGATCTGTGTGACTGCAGTAACTACCACGGTGTTACAGTGTTCAGCGCTCCAGGCAAGGGTCTGGCTCATATGCTGTTGATAGATATCCAGGACCATTAGTTAAAAATTCACAAGCCTCGGCAATCTTCACCCAAGAAAACTACACTTGATTGGATTCTAACCATCGTGAGTTTCAATAAGGGTTGCTGGCAGGCTGCATCAGTCTCAAAAAGGCGCTTCACTCAGTAAATGAGGCAGCAGTAGGGGGACTCCTGTCCCCCTGGCATCCCCACAGTGATTATCCAGTTGATAACTGGCTTGTATTTAACAGGTGTGTGTGTGTGTGTGTGTGTGTGTGTGTGTGTGTGTGTGTGTGTGTGTGTGTTCTACTGGTTGCCCATTGCGTTTATTTCTTTCATTTTTCAGTGTGAGAATAATGACAAAAAGTGTGAGGGTCATGACGAAAGATGTGATGGTGATGATCAGGATCGAATCCAAGAATATTTTGAGGTGTTGTCCATACACAGTCCCAAAGTGATGGGCAATTGGCAGTTGATATCATTTGCTCTTTTATTATATTTTCTGACTTTTGACCCGATGATGAAGTGCTGTGAACATGGATGTGAATATTGTTTGTGTATCGGTATTGTTCGTAACTTTCGTTTCGTTTATAAAGGCTCCAACGTGCTTGCATGCTCCGGCCTTGCTCACCTAATGGTGTCTCTCCACGCTACTTGATCTCTGGCAGCTCCCTATTTAGTCCTTTATCCCTAAGGCCACACTCTGTAACCTTATCCCAGGTCTTTTTCTGACTCTCACAATCCAACTCCCAACATGAATAGGTTGTATCACCATATTTCTATCGTTCATTCATTTTTGATGGATCTAACACGTTTGCATGAATCGGCCTTGGTCATCTAATGGCGGCTGTCGATGCTGCTCAATCTCTGGCAGCTTCCTTATTCAGCCCCTTATCCCTGAGGTCACACTCAGTGACCTCATCCCAGGTCTTTTTCAGTCTACCTCTCGCAACCCCCAACATTAACACTTCTCACTTTCTGCAGTCAGTTATCATCCCCCATCCTCTACACATACCCAAACCATCTCAATCTACTGCTGTTCATCACAGCACCAATACACTCCAGTCCCATCCTATCCCTCAACTCTTCCACTGTAAACCTAGCTCCCCCAGGTCTCACACTCAAGGACTCACTGCACATCCACCTAATCATTGTCATCTATATACGTTTGAGCCTGTGACTATCCTCTTCCTTTACTGCTCAAGTCCCATTACCATACAGCATTACACTCCAAACACATGCTGCATACAAAGATCCCTTAGCATGGAGGAAGAGCCTTCTCAATGACAGGAAAGGCAACAGCTCCCAGAACTTCTTTCAACCACTCCCCACTCTAGCCACAGAGCTAGCTCCTGCCCCACCTCCAGCACATAACATGCCTCCCAAATAACAAAACTCTTCCACACACTCAAGAGACTCACCAACAAGTTCAATCCTTTCATGCCTGACAATCTCCACCTGCTCTCCCTGACACACCACACATGAAATCAGCATTATCTCGCACTCTACCTCTAATACCACTACATCTCTCATGCACTCACTTATCACAGACACTGCACAAGATGGAATTACTTCCCACACCCTTGTAGCAAATCGCACATCGTCACTCTCCCTCATCTTTGACTGTACCGCCCCCAGCCCTAGATATCATCACTTTTGTTTTATCTGCATTTGCTCGTAAGCCCTTGTGCCCCATACCATCTCTCCACTTCCTAAAGCTTTCCTCCGTCCCCCTTTCATTCTCTGCAACCAACACCAAATCATCAGCATAAACATCTCCCACGGGAGTCCATTTCTGAAGTAAGTAAGTAAGTAAATGTTTATTGCTTTATAGTCATACATCCATGTATACATTTGAACATTACATAACATGCAACGGTCTGTCGATCCTAAGCTCCCTGACAGACATTTTTATAAATACTATATATAAATTGTGGTTGCTTTAGTTGGAGATACCGGCTACAATCGTATGTGTATCAGAAAGGAAAAAATTATATAAATACAAACTACAACCTTATGATTATCGAAAATATACATGCCTACACTCATACATATATACATACATACATTCATAAATAAATACATATACATCGATATACATACACACACATCTATCTATCTATATACCTAGGATGCTTCCCCCAAGGAAAGGGAGGTAGCCGAGACAGGACGACACACTCCCCATTTACTCATCCATTCAAACACAATCATTCGCAATCTTAGCCCCAAAGGGGAGAACGGACAGATCCTCACCACACCACACCGCACAAGGGTCAACTGCGCAATGCAATCAGTGACATCCGCAGCAGGGCCCGACAGCAGAACTGGTTTACCCCTGCCACATCATAACAGACCCATCCCCTTACCCGCACCTGACCTAACTAGAAGATCAGACCAAATGCAGGAGAATATCCCCTCAGGGCTGCGTCATCACTTACTCATTCACAATTTCTCTCCATTTCTTTCTGTCACGCACAGCCACTCTTCCTTGCTCATCCCTCTCACATCCAGCGCTCTCTTCACACTGTCCATCCATCCTATTCGTGGTCTTCCTCTCAGCCTTGCACCTCTCACATCAGATCTAGTTATCTTTTTCACCAATCGCTCATTATCTATTCTCTCCATATGCCCAAACCATCGCAACACCCTCTGCTCAACTCTACCAGCCATCTCCCGAAAAACTCGTTCTCCTTCGCACTTCATCATTTCGCACTCGATCCATACGTGTCACTCCACACATACTCCTCAGACACCTCATCTCCATTACATTCAAACTTTTCCTCTCTGCTACACCCATATTCCATGTTTCAGCCCCATATAACGCAGTCGGTACAACAACACCCTCATACAGCCTACTCTTTACATCCATTCTAAGCGAACGACATCTAAACACCTTTTTCATTCCTCCCAGCACCTTTCCTACTTCATTTATTCTAAAATTCACTTCTGCATATATTTTTTCATCCATAGCAACATGTGACCCTAGATATTTAAAACACTCTACCTCCTCAAGCAACTCGCCATTGAAAACTATATTCATCCCCCTACCATCTACCAACCTCGTACACTTCATCACTTTACTCTTATTCTCATTTACTTTCAATTTCCTCCTTTCACACTCCCTTCCAAACTCCTCTACCAACTGTCTCAATCTCTCCTCTGAATCAGCCACCAGTGCAGTATCATCTGCAAACAGCAGTTGCTTCAGATTCCACTCTCCACCATCAACATTCACCAGACTCAGACCTTCACCTAAAACTCTTGCATTCACCTCCCTTACAACACCATCCATGTAAATATTAAACAACCAAGGTGACATCACACATCCCTGTCGCAGCCCCACTCTCACGGGAAACCAATCATTCACAGCATTTCCCACTCTTACACACGCTCTACTATTTACATAAAAACTTTTCACCCCTTTTAGTAACCTACCATCAAGTCCATACAATCTTAAAACAGTTCACAAAGCCTCCCTATCAATTCTATCATACGCTTCCTCTAAATCCATAAATGCCCAAAACACATCCTTGCCTTTCGTTAAATACTTTTCACACACTTGTCTCACAGCAAACACCTGATCCACGCATTCTCTCCCTCTCCTAAAGCCACACTGCTCATCAATCACTCCCTCTGTACCCTCTCTAACTCTCATAATTAACACTCTACCATACACCTTACCTACAACACTCAAGAGACTTATACCCCTAAAGCTAGTACATTCATACTTATCACCCTTGCCTTTATACAACGGGACCACACAAGCACTTGCTCAGTCAATTGGCACCATACCTTTCACAAAGCACACATTCAATAATCTTACTACCCAGTCAACAATAGTCACTCCACACACATACTTTTACATATATACTGTACATACCTATTCTCACATACACACATGTGCACATATACAGTATACACACATACATATACACATGCATGTACATACATACACATACACACACATACACATATATACACACACACACATACACACACATACACATATATACACACACACATACATATACATATACTTATACATATAGATACATACATATGCACATACACATACACACACATATATACATATACATATACATACACACACATACACATACATATACATATACTATCTATCTATCTATTGCCAGACGCCTCAATCCCGTTTGGGGTGGCCACAAACAAATCGCCTCCAAGTCGCCCTGTCCCCCGCCATTTCACTGCCCTGCTCCCAACTCACACACCCCTCTCTGATATACCTCTCCACTCCATCCCTCCATCTCATCCTCGGCCTCCCCCTTCTAGAACCCTCTCCATTACCTTCATTACTTGGTGTAAAAGCTTTATACCTCCATAATTTCCTTTGTCCAGGGCATCACCCTTCCCCTTGTACACATTTCTATGGAGGTAAAAAAATAATAAGAAGGGAAAGACCCAGTTTGTATGTGTATATTGCAGAGTGACACAAATGATGCTTCACTAAACTCATGTGGCAGTATCTTATGTGTTGTGGGGATGGCTCAGTCTGCTAGTATGCGCGCGGATGATGGAATATGCGTATGAAATAAATATGCGATGCAGGGTAGATACTGGTAACACTGAGTGATGATAAAGGATGTAAGAGTGATGATAAAGGATGTGAGAGTGATGATAATGGATGTGTAAATGATGATAAAGGATGTGTGAGTGATGATGGATGTGCGTGATGACAAAGGATGTGTGACTGATGATACAGAATGTGAGAGTGATGATAAAGGATAGTGTTGATGGATGTCAGAGAGAAGATAAAGGATGTGAGAGTGATGATAAAGGATGTGGATGAGAGTGATGATAAAGGATAGTGTTGATGGATGTGAGTGATGATAAAGGATGTGATGTAAGTGATGATAAAAGATAATGATGATGGATGTGAGTGATGATAAAGGATGTGGGTGATGATAAAGGATAGTGATGATGGATGTGAGTGATGATAAAGGATGTGGGTGATGATAATGGTTGCTGACAAGAAAAGGAAGAACCACTACGTCACCCACCTAAGCACGCCGCCATTGACAGCTGCCACAAAAACCCCAGGAACGCCAGTGAGGTGACCCAACTTCCGCATGACCAGGTAAGGGATCACCTGGTCGGGTTTCTGTATCCCACCTGATGCCAAGGGATCGCAGTCTCTGAAGGCAGCATAGGCAACCAGGCCGGAGAAGTAGAACAGACCCCACAGCAGCCACACACCCACGGCAAAAGCGATGACCAACCTGTGGGAAAAACACGTAAATTAAGGTTTAAGTGGTACCAGCAGATACCATTTAACAACCACACACCCACAGCAAAAGCGACGACCAACCTGTGGTAAAAACGTAAAAATTATTAGATGTACTAACAGAGAAGTACAACAGACCCCCCAACAGCCACACACCCACAGCAAGAGATGACCAACCTGTAGTAAAAACAAGAGGCTTACGAGGTCCATATAAATTAAGCATTGGTGAGTGTATGTCAATGACGTACCCTGTAGTGAGTTGAAACACTGACCTTCTGAGCACTACAAATGATAGTTCGTGTTTAGTGTTGTGACGATACGTGGATTAAGCAGTGTTATGCTGGGCCAGTATATGTACAGTTTATGTGAATTCTGTGTTTTCAGCCCTTACCTTGAGGATTTTTATACCCATATGAAGTCTGCCATGAATTTTAACATAAATGAATCTGAATACTTAAATATGCAATGTGTCCACACTCACTCCTCATTATGCAACTTCATGAGAATGTAGTGGGGTCAGGGCTTCCACTTTAGGGTAAAATACCCCATTTTAGGGGAATCGGGCCCTCTTTAGGGCACAGTTTAGGGTAAGCTTAAATTTTGTAAAATCTAGGGGAATCGAGCAAGTTTTGGGGTGTTTTTGTTCATTTTTAGGGTATTTAATAGTCTTTTTATCAACATGACTAAAGTTAATACCTATTTATAATATGTGGTTAGAAAAACTAGGTTTATTGATGTCTGCCATGAACTAAGTAAAAGAAAATGGGTCCGATCAGTTCCATTTTCTGTGGTTGAGGACGGTTTTGTTTTAACGCGGAACAGCTGAGCTCGTCTATCTATCTCTGTCTATTGCCAGACGCCTTAACCCTTTAACCGCGGGTGTCATTCCGGAATGACATTGCAAAAACTGGACCAAACCGCGGGTGTCATTCTTGAATGTTTGTGAATATTTTGAATACCCCGCGTTTTTTCCGTGCGCCAATTGTTTCAAGGGAGAGTAGCTATTAAGTTCTTTCACTCCAGCCGACCCCCACCTCCCTCCTCCCCCTCTGGGGCCCCACCTCCCACCCCCTGGGCCCCCCACTCCACCCCAGACCAAACACGCATCAGTATCTGTCCAGCTGTGTGAGTGAGAACACTGCTGATGTGGCAGTGAAGTGCAGGCAATTACAGTGCCTTTTACCTGCCTCAGTGAACACAGAGTGGGTGTTTATTGTATGTGCAGTGTTCATATATGTTTATAGTATTATTATCAGAATGAGGTTGGCATTTGGTAATGGTGTGTGAGCGAAAAATAGTGATTACAACACCGCTGATATGGCAGTGAAGTGCGGGCAATTACAGTGCCTTTTACCTGCCTCAGTGAACACAGAGTAGGTGTTTATCGTATGTGCAGTGTTCATATATGTTTATAGTATTATTATCAGAATGAGGTTGGCATTTGGTAATGGTGTATGAGCGAAGGTAATGGTGTGTGAGCGAAAAATAGTGATTTTAGATCGCTCACTTCTAATGGCACTGCCCATCCAGTGATAGTCAACGAAATCATGAAACCTATATCATTGCAAAGCCGAAGGATAGTACTTTCTAATAGTACCTTATTTTTCGCTCTAGATTTATTCTGTGCAGAGTTATAAAGGTTTAAAGTTTGTTTACATTTTGGTCGAAACACCCGCGGAAGACGCCAGTCGGGGCAAAACAATGCCCGCGGTTAAAGGGTTAATCCCGTTTGGGGTGGCCACAAACAAATCGCCTCCAAGTCGCCCTGTCCCCCGCCATTTCACTGCCCTGCTCCCAACTCACACCCCCCTCTCTCAAATACCTCTCCACCCCATCCCTCCATCTCATCCTCGGCCTCCCCCTCCCTCCTCCCCCCTTCACCTCACTTACATACACTCTCTTCATCAGTCTTACACCCTCCATCCTCTCCATATGGCCAAACCACCTCAGTGTGTTCCTCATAACGCTTCCTATCACATCCACATCCACACCACAACACTCCTTTATATCCTCATTCGTCAGCCAGTCTCTCCATGTGACTCCACAGGCTCCTCTTAAATAACTCATTTCCACTGCTCTCACTCTTGACTTGTGTCCTTCCAACAACGTCCAAGCTTCACTTCCATACGTTAGAGTTGGCATCACAATACTGTCATGTAGTAACTTTTTCACTTCCATGCTCACTTCCCTGTTTCTTATCACTGCTTTCAAAGAACCAGCAACCTTTCTTCCCTGCTGTACCCTTTCAAGCACTTCACCCTCCAAACCTCCATCTTTACTCATCACACTACCCAAGTACTTAAACGTACTCACATTTTCCAATTCCTCACAATCCAACTTCGCTGTACATTCACTGACTACGCCTCTCTCAAAGACCATCACTTTACTCTTCCCTACATTCACCTTTAGATCCCGTTTCTTACACACTCTCTTAAACTCCTCCACCAAGCCTTGCAGCTCCCCTTCGTCTTCACTCAACAACACAGTATCATCTGCAAACAACAGTACAGGGAGTTTCCAAACACTATCCTCTCTCACCAGGGCCACTCCAACATCCACTACCCTACCTCGTACCTCTTTTATTACCCCATCCATGTACAGATTGAACAGCCATGGAGACATGACACATCCCTGTTTCAACTCAACTTTCAAAGAGAAAAATTCACTTAGTTCACCATCCACACGCACTACAGCCTTCGCACCATCGTACATACTCTTCACAGCATTCAACAACTTCCCATCTACTCAATATATTCTTAACACTTTCCACAAACCTTGTCTATCCACCCTGTCATATGCTTTCTCCAAATCCATGAAAGCCGCATACAACTTCTTCCTTTCTCTAGAAACTTTTCCACTAAAGATCTAAGAATGAATATCTGATCTACACAACCTCTTCCCTTCCTAAAGCCTCCCTGTTCTTCTCCAACTAATTTCTCTGTTCTTTCTCTAACTCTGGCAATAAGTATCCTACCATACACTTTTCCTATTATACTAAGAAGACAAATGCCCCTATGATTACCACACACTTCTTTTTCCCCTTTTCTTTTGTACAAAGGAATAATTATACCTGACTTCCAATCCTCCGGGACTCTACCTTCCTCCCAGGCCAATCTGCACATCTTCCACATCCATTCTACTACTATCTCTCCCCCATGCTTCAGCATTTCACCACACACTTCATCAATTCCTGGGGCTTTCCCCGATTTAACTTTCATTGCTTCCACAACTTCTATTCTACTGAGCTCGTGTGGGGGGAATAATAGGTAATGTAATATTTTTTTCTCTCTTTTCTTCTATACTCGTTACATTTTCTCGACATAAATGTTGTTTCATTTTATTAATATCTGTAGACACTCTTGGCATAGTACAGATGGATGACAACTGTCACTGCTGTAGTCGAAATTCGATATATACTGTAGACTTAGTGATCTACCAGGGTATCAACATGTGCAATGTTTTGCCAGTCAGAATACGAGTGAAACTGTCTTATATATTTATTTGTGCACATAATACTACAAAATGAAAAAGCATTTACTGTGAAGTGTGTGACGGAAGATGTACTGCACACAAATGGGAGCTTTATAATTATAATCACCCCAAACACAATTACGTGACTTTGATTCGTTTTTTCAGTATTTTAGACAATTTTAAGAAAATCTTCTGCTATGGCATTTTTGCCGCAAATTATAATTTTACTCTTGAAAAATACCTAACCTAACCTTACCTTCAAGAGTAAAAAAAAAAATAATTTGCGACGAAAATTCCATTTAAGAAAAGTATCTTAAAATTGTCTGAAATACTGAAAAAGATGGATCAAAATTTCGTAATTGTTACTTGGGTTGAAATGATAATTGAACCAAAAACTCTTTCCAGGTGATGCGTGTGCTAGAGAAGAGTCGTGAGAATCATACCAAAGAAAAACTATTTCATTGTGATGTGTACTGTATAACTGTACCTCTTTTTTTTTTTTTTTTTTTCTAATACAGTACTTGAGTGTGGTGCATCATTATGGGTGATGCAAATGTAACTTTTTTTTTTTTTTTTTTTTTTGCACTACCAAGTATAACCATAATTCATGAAATGGTAGCACTGGTACCTTGAACCAGACAAATACATATGTACAGTGGGTAAATTGTCGGAAATACACCCAACAAGTGGACACTGAAATTAATATGCTCGTTGCTGAATTTAAGCAGTTCTAAGCATTTTCTCTTAAATAAGCATTCGTCGTAAATGTTGTTCTTCGTACCTGGTGCATAAGAGAGAAGGTTGGGGGGGGGGAGTCTACAGCTCACGTTTTTATGTATATCTATATGTATGTATATAGGGATATATGTATGTGTGAAGGTACATGTTTTTATGTATATCTGTATGTATATAGGGATATATGTATGTGTGAAGGTACATGTACTCTTGCCCTGCTCAATCACTCTCTTCCTCCACCCTCTCTTCCCCTGGGAGCTCAGCCCATCCCCTCCAGAACACTACCCCCAGGCAGACCCCCCCCCTAACCCGCATTCCCCCTTTCTGTAGGGAATGCACCCCCCCTCTTCCACTAATAATCCTTTACCTTGCTTTGTTCCCCACTCCCCCAGCTCTCCCTCCAGTCTCGACTCTCTCTCTCTCTCTCTCTCTCTCTCTCTCCACACCTGTGTTTGCCAAATTACCTCTCGTTTAAATTATAATTACTGACAGTTCTCAAACTAATATCCTCTGTAATTACTGACCTACCTCCTCCTCCTTCCCCTCCCTTGCTTCTCACCTATCTGTTATATTCCCACACAGCCGCTTCTGCTCTCTCTCTCTCTCTCTGTCTCTCTCTCTCTCTCTCTCTCTCTCTCTCTCTCTCTCTCTCTCTCTCTCTCTCTCTCCACACCTTTGTTTGCCAAAAATCTCCTCCTAAATCCCATTATTACTGACCTTCCTCTCCCCTCTCTCCCTAATGGGTATCTCACTGAAGTTCGTACCAACTTCTACTGTTGTAACCTTTTCCTCTCTTCATGTACTTATCACTAAGTATATTGCATCAAGTCTGCATATTAAGATATTATACAGTTTTTAGTACCATATTATGATGTACTACAAATTGTAACAATGTAACCGCACGACAGTTTTGTAACAGTATCACTCAATATTTATTTAGGTAACGTCATGTCGTCATACTATATTCTTGTAACTTAATATCTAATGCTATCATTCTTTTTCAACAGTAGTATGCAAGACGGTGAATAAAACCCACACTTGTAGACGAAGAATATAATTATCAAACAGTTTCGGTGGACACTGCCACCATCTTCAGTGGTCAAGATAGTGAGAGGGAGTGACATACTGACTATACAAGGGTTCCTTTTTATGCGTGTGTGTGTGGAAGGGTGGGGTAAAGGTGAGGTGGGGTGGGGTAGATTGTAAGCGGGGATTAACCCAAGGGGGATTTTGGGGGGGACATTACCAGACAGGTCAGGTGTAATTCCTATCTGACCTTGCCTGTGTGATGAAGCAAAATCATTCACTTAGCTTTAAGGTGTATAGGAAACCAACCAGTTGTAACTTGTTCATACATTATTTTTCGTATCATCAGTCTGCCACAAAATTGTCTGTTATCTCATCCATGTTCCTTAGAGCCCTTAGAATATGCAGTCCAGAACATATACAAGAAGAAAATAATCTCAATTGGGAAATCTTCCAAAACTTAAGGTATCCCAAATGGTTCATTAAACAAGCATACCTTCAAGCTAGGCGATCTTACTACGTTCCTAAAGACCCCACCACAGAAAAGAAACGTTTCCTCACTTTGCCTTATGTTGCAGACTTGAATATGTTAAAGTTAATAGGTTACAGTAGTGATGTAAATATAGCATTTAGGTATACCTCCACCATCAGAGCAATGTTAGTAAAGAACAAATGTACAACATATTCAGAAGCAGGCATATATAAAATTCCTTGCAAAGATTGTGAACTAGTTTACATAGGAGAAACAGGTCGTAGTTTGGAAACACGGATTAAGGAACACAAGTATGCCATAAGAACATGTAATTTAAATAATGCAATATTTAACCATGTTTGTGAAGCCAACCACAGAATTGACTGGCAAGGTAGCCATCTATTGTATAGAAGTCATGACTTTCGGAAACGAAAGATTATTGAAGCTACGTGTATCCAGAAATACGAGAATTTCAACCTTAGTGAAGGTATGTACAGCTCCGGACAGATGAAACGGCTACACCCCATCCACCAGCGATTTGGTTTGGGTCTCAGTGGTTCTGGTAACAGTTGTAGGTGGAGGAAGGGGGGATGTGGGAGGGTGAGGAGGGGAGAAATGTGGGCGGAGTTATATAGGGGGTAGTGTGGGAGGGTGAAGAAGCAGCACAGTCTGGCTGGTGGGAGGGGGAGACGAATGGTTGGGTAGCGTAGACGAGAGTCTGCTGGAGGATAAGACAGGTGAGTGTGATTAGATGAAAAGAAATTACAAAAAATGAATTATTATAATATCTGCTGCATATATTGCATTTTATCTACTAAATAAAAACACTATTATTCACCACCGTATTTGGGTATCCTACTCATTATTATTATCCTTTGGATATTAGGCAATAAATAAAGATTTTGGACGGTCTTTCGGACCCGAACCAATTTTTTCATAACTTTTTTCTTCAGCTATTTCCGTATTCCTATTATCCCTCGTGCTTGAAGTCTCCCTTTTTATCACTTTTTCCTACGCCCTATATTTTTTTTTAGGCATAAGGCAGTTTAACTTTCTCTTTAAATAACCATATTTGTCAACAAATATTCCTTTCATTAATCTATTTAATTACCTGTTTTCTTTCAATATGCATTTGTCTAATAATGGGTGTTACACATTAATTGGCGCCGCTATTTGACGTTGTGAATAAATTTGGTCTAAATTTACGCATATATTGCAGTCTCTTTCAAGTAGGCTGGCAACCTCACACATCCTCCCCCCTGCTTTCTCCTTCTCTCGCTACCCGTTCCCTCCTTTCCTTTTGTAATACTGTTTATCTATTCTTTCTCATATTTTTAACCTCATTCCTTCTTACAAACTCTTAGTGCCATAGGAATTTCTCCCTTATCACCTACAGTCCTACTACATGAAAGTGGAAAAAAACTGCCATCGGGAAAAGAATAACTGGAAATTTATGGCGAAGGTTACGATATTAGTTATTTAGAATGAAAGTGTTGGCAGATACGCATTCTTGACGTGATTATCACAGCCACAGCATTTCGCCTTCATAAAACAGAAGGACTATAGGTTTCATGCATTACCTCCTTACGTCCACCATTACTGTGCAGAATGCCATGTATAACACATTAAGGACCACAAGGACAGTACTGGTAGTCATCGTGATTCTCATGAATCTCTCCATAGGCTATTGAAAACAGTGCTTTATGCTCAACTTCAGAATTATGTTCTCATCATGGCAATGATAAGCAAAGATAATAAAAACTATATATACAACCAAATTATCATTTATTATACAACAAAGCTCAAACTGCCTCCGTGCTGCAGTCTCAAGGGTGTAACCAGCTCACACAATCACATGTAACCTGAAGAAATTAAATACATGATCCTATATATATAAATATTATTAACCATGAACAACACTGTTTGATGTAAAATTTATTGTGTTGGGTAAAGCAGAGGACACTAACTAGCATGGCAACCTACCACACGGGAAGCACCATGTTGCACTACACGCCACAGAAACCGATGCACAGACCATGATATCAGCGAAAAGACTATGAGAAGAGTATTGCACGAAGCAGGGTTGCATCACAGGACCCTAGCAAACGTTATGTTGACAAGCCAGAGGATTTTTGGAAGTGTGTCACTGAAGGCGCAACTGCTGGAGAAGGAATAATACTCGGTGAGTATTATTTATGAGGTTTTCGCTTGTATAAACTAAACTATTCAGTCATACATGACCATAAAAATATATTAATAATTACTGCAGGGGGACAACCAGTTTCGTTACAACGTCAGTCCATGCAGAGGAAATTACTTTGGCCATATAGGGTTACTCGATGTTAAATTTCATAAGTGTAGAGCCTGTATGATTATATATAATATATATATATATATATATATTGTTACGGTAGCGCCAGCCCGGGGCTATTACAAAAAAGACAACAAGTCAGCCTTAGATGATCGGCCTCCACTGCGTTGCAAAAATAACACAGACCCCGGCACTGACACTCCGCAAACTAGAGAAAAAACTGCGCAACGGAAAAGTACTTATTTAAGAACGCAACACTCTGTACTTTGGTAATAAAACGGAACAGCCTACCTATAGATCTAGCCTACTATCGTCACTACCGGAAGTAATACCGCCCGAGACAGTATACAGGAACACCTCCCACTTACTCCCGGTGGTGACGACTTTCTACTTAACCCGTGTCCAAGGGGGAACGCAGTTAATAGCTCACGATGGTTCTCACTAGCCTTGAGCAAAGAGATGGGATTAACTGTGTAGGGGTTAGGGGTGTGAGTGTGTATGTACGTGTGTTGGGGAACGTTAACAAAGGCAGCGAGAAGACCACGGTGAGCCAA
This sequence comes from Coenobita brevimanus, assembly GCF_032717465.1. Taxonomy (NCBI): domain Eukaryota; kingdom Metazoa; phylum Arthropoda; class Malacostraca; order Decapoda; family Coenobitidae; genus Coenobita; species Coenobita brevimanus. The sequence goes on from NC_137034.1 coordinate 21,968,415, forward strand.
ACTGGCCCTCCTAAGACAACACGGTTACAAAAACAAAATAAAATAACTACTTCCCTCAGTCAGCAACAAAAGAATAAAAATAAACTTAAATGAAAACGCCAGCTCGGCATAAAAATGACTGGGGAGAGAGAGAGTGTGCACACGCACGATACGGAAGCTAGCTGGGAAGATACTGGACTACTGCTAGGCTCGTGTTCAGCCAAGCGAACGCATGAATCAAATTAATTAATAAGAACTTAAATTCGTGCCCCTCTCTCTCTACAATAAATTGGTACTTCTAATGCAAGCAAAACATCATTAAATATACTGGTAGCTCACATAAGACAATCAAAATAATCAAATGCATTCTCAGCATGGTATTAAATAAAATTGCCCTCAGTGGCAGGAACGAAAGAAACAAAGGAACTTGTAGCACTCGCTAATATAAACTCCGCGAATGACACGGATACATACTGCATAATCCCCCTAGCCCAGCTGTAACGGCTGCATCCGTGGGAACGGAAAGGCGGACAGCGTAACACGCCCTTCCCCAAGGGAAAATTTTGAGCCCTGGATCAAAATTTTCGAATCAAGACCCTGACCCCTCCCTGGATAAACAATCAGCAATTACGTTATCAATCCCCTTAATATGCCTAACTTCTAAATTGTACTCCTGCAAAAGCAAACTCCAGCGGGTCAAACGCTGGTTCTTGAATTTAAACTTGTTCAAAAACTGCAGGGGATGATGGTCTGAATAAATCTTGATCACAGGGCCAAAAGGGGGCAGGTAGACAGCAAAGTGTTGCAGGGCCAGGATAATCGCTAATAACTCCTGCTCTATGACAGAGTAGTTCTTCTGGGCTCTATTAAACTTCTTTGAGAAGTATGATATGGGATGTTCAACCTGACCCTCATCTGGCTGCATCAACACTGCTCCTACCCCTACTCGGCTAGCATCAACTGCCAGCACAAAAGGTTTGTCAAAATCTGGTGCACGCAATATAGGGTGGTGGCACAGCAGAGACTTAACCGTAATAAAAGCTTGCTCACACTCGGCTGTCCACTGCCACTTCTTATCCTTGCGCAATAAGTCAGTAAGAGGGGCAAGCACTGTGGAGTAATTCCCAATGAACCTTCGGTAATAGCCGATCATGCCCAAAAATCGCTGGAGGGCACGGCGACACTGGGGTGCTGCAAAGTTGGAAATGGCATCCACCTTAGCCCGAGGTGGAGCCACTTGCCCATGTCCTACAACAAATCCAAGGTACTGGACCTTAGCACGTACGAACTCGCACTTGTCTAAGTTGACTACTAAGCCAGCTTCCTCCAACCGCTTAATGAGCATTTCCACATGATCAAGGTGCTCCTCCCACTTGGTGTCATACACAATGACATCATCGATGTAAACGACACAATTAGGTATGCCATCCACCACTTTATCCATAAGCCTCTGGAAAGTGGCTGGAGCATTCTTCAATCCATAAGGCATCACCTGGCACTGATATACTGCACCACTGACAACAAAGCTAGCCACTTGTTTAGCCTGTTCCGTCAGCGGGACCTGCCAGTATCCCTTTACTAAGTCAAGTTTGGTGATATAAGTGGCATTTCCCACCTTGTCCACGGAGTCATCGACCCGAGGCAAGGGATAAGCATCGGTCTTAGACAGTGAGTTAACTTTCCGGAAGTCCACACACAACCTAACCTTCCCATCTGGCTTCGGCTGCAAGGTAACTGGTGAACTCCACTCACTGAAACTCCTCTTGATCAATCCATGGTCCAACATATACTTGATCTCATTATCGAGAGCTTTCTGTCTGATAGGGTTGATGCGGTAGGGAGCTAATTTTACAGGCTTACTATCCCCAACGTCAATGTCATGAGTAGCCCAAGTTGTCAATCCCGGTGAATCTCCACAAACTTTCGGATGTTTCCATAATCTGTTGCAGAGCTCTTCTCGCTTTACTGGATCAAGGTGTCGCAATTTCTCCACCAGAGCTGCATAACCATTGCCCTCCCATAGGTCAGCTGGTAACATCTCACCACGACTAAACACTTCCTCCTGCTCCTCCAACTCACTACCAACCACCAAAACTACAGGAGCGCTCTTATCCCTGGTTCCCTCAACGTCCACTCCAAAGTCACCTTCCAGGAACTGTGGCTGTAACCCTGGTCCACCACTCACATCACCGGCACCAACAGCTCCCTCCACAGCACGTTCCCTTGATGCCACGTCCTCCCTTCCCCGTCCTTCACATCCCAGGTGAGAGACATCAGCAGTCATCCCACAATGAGAATCAACTGGGCGGTAGTATGGCTTCAACATATTAATGTGGCACAACTGAGTACTCTTCCGCCTGTCTGGGGTAACAATTAGATAGTCAAGTTCCCCAACTTTCTTCTTCACAATATAAGGACCACTGAATCTAGCTGCCAGAGGTTTTCCTTGCATGGGCAGCAGTGCCAAAACTTCATCTCCTTGCTTAAACTCACGACTTCTGACCTTCTTATCATAATGAGCCTTCATTTTCGCTTGAGCCCCGATTAGATGGTCACGGGCAAGCTCTAAAGCGCAATGCAGTCTCTCCCGAGTGCGGCAGACATAGTCAAGCATGGATTCCTGGTTGCCAGATTTGTTGTTACTCCAGGCCTCTCGCACCACATCCAAGGGACCACGAACTCTGTGCCCAAACACTAACTCATTGGGTGAAAACCCTAACGACTCAGTTGGTACCTCTCTCACTGCAAACATAACAAAGGGTACCGCTAGGTCCCAATCCTTTCCACTATCATAGCAGAAGGTGCGCAGCATGGTCTTTAAGGTCTGATGATGCCTCTCCAGGGCACCTTGTGACTGCGGATGGTAGGCACTGGACAAAATGTGTTTGATGCCCAACTCTGTCATTGTCTGCTTAAATAAATTAGATGTAAAATTTACTCCACGGTCTGACTGCAACTCCTTGGGCAGGCCAAAATGAGTAAAGAACAGGATAAGTTGCTTGACTACTGACTTCGCCTGCATGCTTCTGATTGGTATAGCCTCTGGGTATCGCGTTGTAACATCCATTATGGTTAACAAATACTTGTTTCCAGCAGAAGTAGGAGGTAAAGGGCCCACAATATCAATGATTACCCGGGTAAACGGAGGTTCAACTGCAGGAATGGGAGTCAAAGGGGCCACAGGAAGAACTTGATTAGGCTTGCCCACCATCTGACACGTGTGACAGCTCTTGATGTACGCAGCAACTTGTCCCGGCATACTTGGCCACCAAAAATTATATCTTAAGCGCTGCACTGTCTTCCTGTTTCCCAAGTGACCTGCTAAAGGTCCCTCATGTGCTAACTGTATTAACGGCACCCTATACTGCACAAGCACCGCCACCTGCACTAACTCACTCACTCCTCCATCTACCGTGGCGCCAGTGGGCGTCCATCGGCGATGTAAAACATTGTTTTTAATCAGGAACTCCTCCTTACCACACTCCATACTTCTTTCTTCCCCTACTCGAGCAAACAAGGGCTTTAATGTTACATACTCCTGTTGCTTCACCCTCAATTCTGCTGGCCCAACACCCGCCAGCTCTACTGAGGACTGAGATAAGGGACTGGTCGGGACACTGGATTGCGAAGGGCGATCAATCTCAGCGTCACCTCTAGTACACTCGACAGGGGGAGGAATGTCAGACTCCACACTGACATCATCATCACCTCTACCCTCAACAGTGACACTCTGTTCCTCAGGCGCGTTTGACGGTGGTCCTGCATCCCCGCAGTCGACCCCAGCATCCTGAAATTCTCCTAATTCAGTCGATGGGCTGGGTTCAGTCTCCACACAGACACACCCAACACCACCTCTAGTGTCCTGAGTGGGAAGTGGGGCGGCGCCCATGCACGCATTCCCACTCTCCTCACCCACTACAGCAACACTCTGCTCACTAGGTTCCTCCATTGGTGGCCCTGCCTCACCACAGTCGACCCCAAGAACCTGTGACTTCACCAGTTCTTCCTCCCGGGCTGCAACCTGTGCCATAGATCGTGTAATTGCACAGACCGGGAACATGGCTTCCACTTCTGCATCAACTTCAATACCAATTTCTGGGGCGTCAAAACACTTCTCTGCCACAACAACTGGTGGGGGAATAGATGGAAATACTTTCTCCCCAGCCAGGTCGTTCCCCAGCAGAAAATCAATCCCCTCTACTGGCATTACATCAGCAACAGCTACTTGAGCTGCAGCCTGAACAATGGGGCAATCGAGTTCCACATGAACATAATCATAGTATTCATCTGAGTTCATGCCTCTACACAGCACATACTTCTCTGAGTTTACAGGCCCTCCAGTCACGTTTCTGCACACAGACTGTTGTGCACAGGTATCACGAGAGCCACAGTAACTGGATAACTGATCCCATGAATTTTCACTGTGCCGTGACATATAAAAGGTTTACACCAGTCTAGGGACGATTTCTGAGGCAGTTCATCCGGAGGTGGCGTAGCATGTTGGGTAACCTTTTCAGCCTGAGCTGGCAGCGAGCACAGCCGGCTGCACTCCAGCTTTCCACAGACTTCTCCCTCACCGTTACCACTCTCCCAACTCCTCTCGTTCACCTGACTCGAACCTACAATTAGTGCCACTGGTTTGGCATTTTGGGAGGCCTTCCACTTAGGGCAGTTAGGCTTGATGTGCCCACTCTGTTTGCAAAAGTAACAAACTAGCTTCGAACTGGATACAGGACTCTTTCTCCCAGAATTCTTTTTCTCCTCTGAACTTCCCTTGGACTGATTCACGGGAGATTTATCCCAGGCAGGGCCACTCACAGTCCTCTCCCTGGAATACTGAAAATTAGCATACTTGACCCCCATACTCCCGCAAGGCAAACACCCGGTCATCAGCCCACGTCGCTGCTTCCTTCACGGTCTTAAATCTCTTCTCCCTAATTTTAACACCAATTTCTTTGTCAGCCATGTTGGTAAAATGTTCCATCAAAAGCAGTTCACGCACCTCGTTATACGAAGTGGCGCTCTCACTCAGCAACCACTCGTCTAACCTCTCCTCCAGATACCTAGCGTAGGCCATATAGGTGTCAGCAGGCCTTTTCCGAGCACCACGGAACAACAACCGATAAGCCTCTGGTCTAAGTTCATATGCCTTCAGGATGGTTGTTTTAAATTCATCATAATCATCTACATCCTCAGGGCTCAACCTATTATACACTTCCAAAGCTTTTCCCTTCAGCACATTAGATACCAACCACACCCAGCGCTGCCTTGGCCACTCAAACTCCCTAGCCTTCTTCTCAAATCTAACAAACCATTCTGTCACCTTCAACTCATCAAATGCTGGCACTAATTTTAGACTCCTTGAGAACCAACTCTCCCTATCCTCTGCACGGCCTGTTTGGGTATCTGAAGTTGGTCTATTGGCAGTCACCTCCAAACGAGTCTTCTCCAGCTCAAATCGCATTTTTTCACGCTGCATCTCCATCTCCCTCTCTTCTTTCTCTCTGGCACGCTGCATTTCCATCTCCATCTTTTTCAACTCCAACTGCAACTGAGCCTCCGGTGACAAGGCTCCAGGGTATATGGGAGTGGAATGAACAACTCCAGGGAAAGCACCAGACATCCCTGGGGGAACTGCTCTAAACTGGCTCGGCGGCATCATAGATGGTAATAGTGGGGTAGCGAAACGAGGCATTTCAGCACCATAGTCAAACTCAGGGCTCACACGGGGAGTACCTTTGCTATGTGCCTCTCGTTGTTCCATATCCACAGGTGACTCAGCACGTACGCGATCTGGTGTAGACACGCGTGACTCCATGGCGACAAATCAATGGCAGTACTAAATAATGAAATACTAGTGCTGACTGAGAAACTACAAAACACATCAACTTCACCTCAAAGCACAGAGAACGCCAAGGTAACGATATCCTAGCAAGAAGAAGGCACTGTTAGGATATCCTGATGCGAGGTCGCCACTGTTACGGTAGCGCCAGCCCGGGGCTATTACAAAAAAGACAACAAGTCAGCCTTAGATGATCGGCCTCCACTGCGTTGCAAAAATAACACAGACCCCGGCACTGACACTCCGCAAACTAGAGAAAAAACTGCGCAACGGAAAAGTACTTATTTAAGAACGCAACACTCTGTACTTTGGTAATAAAACGGAACAGCCTACCTATAGATCTAGCCTACTATCGTCACTACCGGAAGTAATACCGCCCGAGACAGTATACAGGAACACCTCCCACTTACTCCCGGTGGTGACGACTTTCTACTTAACCCGTGTCCAAGGGGGAACGCAGTTAATAGCTCACGATGGTTCTCACTAGCCTTGAGCAAAGAGATGGGATTAACTGTGTAGGGGTTAGGGGTGTGAGTGTGTATGTACGTGTGTTGGGGAACGTTAACAAAGGCAGCGAGAAGACCACGGTGAGCCAAACTGGCCCTCCTAAGACAACACGGTTACAAAAACAAAATAAAATAACTACTTCCCTCAGTCAGCAACAAAAGAATAAAAATAAACTTAAATGAAAACGCCAGCTCGGCATAAAAATGACTGGGGAGAGAGAGAGTGTGCACACGCACGATACGGAAGCTAGCTGGGAAGATACTGGACTACTGCTAGGCTCGTGTTCAGCCAAGCGCGAACGCATGAATCAAATTAATTAATAAGAACTTAAATTCGTGCCCCTCTCTCTCTACAATAAATTGGTACTTCTAATGCAAGCAAAACATCATTAAATATACTGGTAGCTCACATAAGACAATCAAAATAATCAAATGCATTCTCAGCATGGTATTAAATAAAATTGCCCTCAGTGGCAGGAACGAAAGAAACAAAAGAACTTGTAGCACTCGCTAATATAAACTCCGCGAATGACACGGATACATACTGCATAATCCCCCTAGCCCAGCTGTAACGGCTGCATCCGTGGGAACGGAAAGGCGGACAGCGTAACAATATATATATATATATATATATATATATATATATATACTGTATATACATGATCAGGTATTTAATTTTTTTCAGGTAGTACGGAGGCAGTTTGAGCTTTGTTGTATAATAAATGATAATTTGGTTGTATATATAGTTTTTATTATCTTTGCCTATCATTGCCATGATGAGAACATAATTCTGAAGTTGAGCATAAAGCACTGTTTTCAATAGCCTATGGAGAGATTCATGAGAATCACGATGACTACCATTACTGTCCTTGTGGTCCTTAATGTGTTATACATGGCATTCTGCACAGTAATGCTGGACGTAAGGAGGTAATGCATGAAACCTATAGTCCTTCTGTTTTATGAAGGCGAAATGCT
>NC_137034.1:21980716-22013216 GCF_032717465.1 Coenobita brevimanus
CTATGAGCTTGTTCCTGAAGCCTATAGAGTAAAATTTAGGACAACTTATAAGCAAGATAAGCAATCCCATGTTGAGTATGCAAAAATCAAAGAAGATCTGTTAGAGCAGTGGTTAAATTCTAAGAATGTGGATTTTGATTTTGACAAATTTAAGCAGATGATTTTGCCGGAGGACTTCAAAAGGTGTATTAATAAAGATGTAAGCCTATATCTTGATGAGAAAAGAATAGATAATTTGTCTGATGCTGCAGTTTTAGCTGATGAATATGTTCTCACTCACAAGAGATATTCTAGAGAAAAAAGGAAAGCTGAGAGTAAGTACGTTGCCTCTACTCAGAGTACAGGTAACAGGAAAGAGAATAAAGATGATGTTTCTCAGGAAGTAAATACCAGCTTCACCTCTAGATTTCAGAAAAGTAAATGTACTTATTGTAGTAAGCTTGGTCATACTACGGAGAAATGTTTCAGGAGACAGCGTGATGTGAACAAAAAGGAGTCTTTAAATATTCAGTCAATTGGTCTAGTGTCCACCCTTGAGAGTTCCCAGAATTCTTTAACTGAGTTAACTGAACCTGCTTTGAGGGGTAAATTAAATTCTCATGATGGAGCTCCTCTTTTGAGCAGTAACGTGGGTGACACTCTCAAGAGTTCATGTGCTAATTTCCTGTCTGATGGTTTTGTCAGTCCTCTGGACAGTAATGACAGGAAATCAGTTCAAATATATCGTGATACAGGTGCTTGCCAATCCCTTATGCTGACCAGTGTTCTAGGCTCTAATGTTAATTCCTCTGATGAAACTGTAATCTTACAAGGTGTAGGGAATAATTACTTCTCTGTCCCTCTGTGCAGAGTGAATTTAGAGTCTGGTTTTGTTAATGGTTCCGTTATGGTTGGGTTGGTTGAGACACTCCCAATGTCAGGTGTAACTTTCTTACTTGGAAATGATATTGGTGGAAGTCAAGTGTGTCCAGCTCCTCAGTTGTCTAGTGAGCCAGTGGCTGTGGTCTAGGACTGTGATGTCCCTGATGTGTTCCCTGCATGTGCTGTCACTAGGGCTAAGTCTAAAGTTACTGGTGACTTAGAGGATAATGATGATGATGATGTTATCGTAGCTGACACTTTTCTTGCTAATTTGGACCACTCACCAGATGAGGCAGTACCCCGTAGTGTTGATAATTTGTCTCGTCAAGAGTTGGTTGAGTTGCAGGTTGCTGACCCTGAGTTGAAAGGTCTAGCTAACTCTGCTTGCAGTGTGGAAGAGTCAGCCGGTGCTTCTACTTGTTATTATATAAAGTCAGGAGTACTTATGAGGAAGTGGAGACCCCCAACAGCATCAGCCGACTGTGAATGGGAGGTTGTACATCAAGTTGTCATCCCTCGTGTTTGTAGGCAGGATATCATTAGAGTGGCTCATGATTCCAGTTTGGCAGGACACCTTGGAGTGAGGAAGACTGTGGCACGCATTTTGAAACACTTCTACTGGCCAGGTATCTTCAGGGATGTTTCCTGGTATTGTAAGTCTTGTCACACCTGTCAAGTTGTGGGGAAGTGTAATCAGACCGAAAAGGTTGCACCTCTAGTTCCCATTCCTCCTTCTGAGGCGCCATTCACCCGTATGTTGGTGGATATTGTGGGCCCTCTTCCTAAGACTTCTTCAGGATTTTATGTGTTGACCCTGATTGATATGGCTACTCGTTATCCTGAAGCCATTCCACTTAGAAATATCTCAGCAAAGAACGTGGTTAAGGAAATGCTAGGGTTCTTCACAAAGTTTGGTCTGCCCATGGAGGTACAGTCAGACCAGGGAAGTAATTTCATGTCAAATGTTTTCAAGCAGTCTCTGAAATAGTTGGGCATCACCCAGATCACGTCTTCAGCTTACCATCCCCAGACCCAAGGAGCGTTGGAGAGATATCATGAAACACTCAAATCGATGCTCAAGAAATACTGTTTGGAACATCAGAAAGACTGGGATAAAGGTCTTCCATTCGTTGTATTTGCCGCAAGAGAATCTCCAAATGAATCACTGGGCTTCTCACCTTTTGAACTACTGTTTGGCCATGAAGTAAGAGGACCCCTTAAGTTACTCAAGGAATGCTGGCTGTCGGAGGAAGATGACGTCAACCTGCTGGAGTTTGTGATGAAGTTCAAAGAACGGCTGTCCACTGCTTTACAGCTGGCGAGAGAGAATTTAGGAGCTGCTCAGGAGAAGATGAAGACTTGGTATGATAAGAAGTCCAGGTTACGCCACCTTCAGCCACGAGATCAGGTTTTGATTCTGCTACCGGTGCATGGGCAACCTCTTCAAGTCAAGTTTAGTGGTCCTTATTTCGTGGAGAAGAAACTCAGTGATGTCAACTATGTCATCGCCACACCAGATCGTTGAAAGAACAAGCAACTTTGTCACATCAACATGCTAAAGTTATATCACAGGCGGGACGAAAATAACCCAGTCTGCACTGTAGCTGTTCCACCCGAGTCTGCAAGTGAAGCTCTCCCATGCAGTATGAGCCTGAGTGATAGTTTGGGGAAGAATCCTGATATCATGAATGATCTCCAGACTAAGCTTTGTCATCTAGCTCCCGAGGAAAGGCAGGAGTTTTCGGCATTACTGCAGGAGTACCCGCAAGTGTTCCGTGCCACTCCAGGAAGAACCACTGTGTTGATGCATGATGTCGATGTTGGAGACGCAAAGTCAATTAAATTGCCTCCTTACTGTGTGAACCCAGTGAAAGTTCCTCTCATCGAGAAGGAGCTTTGCTACCTGTTGGACCGCAAGATGATTGAGCCCTGTCAGAGCGAGTGGAGTTCTCCTGTCACTCTAGTCCCTAAGCCAGGTGGGTCACAGCGGCTTTGCATCGACTACAGACGTGTTAATCAGATAACCAAAACAGACACTTACCCTCTCCCTCGTGTGGAAGATTGCATAGACAAGATCGGAAAGGCTAGGTACATAAGAAAGTTTGATTTGTTAAAGGGATACTGGCAAGTACCTATGACTGAACGTGCTAGGGAGATCTCATGTTTTGTAACACTAGGAAAGACTTTTGCATGTTCTGTAATGCCATTTGGTATAAAGAATGCACCAGCCACTTTTCAGAAGCTCATGAATGTTGTGACAGAGGGTTTGGCAGGGTGTGTTGTTTATATTGATGATGTATTAATCTTCAGTGACAACTGGAAAGATCACCTATGCCATGTCAGTAAATTTCATGAGCTTTTGGTTCAGGCTAATCTTGTTGCTAATTTATCAAAGTGTGAGTTTGGTCAAGCTAAAGTTCAGTACCTTGGGTACGTAATTGGTGATGGACATGTTGCACCACCAGGAGCTAAGGTTCAGGTTATAAGTGATCTTCCCAGACCTAAAAGTAGGAAAGAGCTACAAAGATTTTTGGGAATGGTAGGTTATTACAGGAGATTTGTTCTTAACTTTTCAATTCTTGTATCACCACTTACAGACCTACTGAAAAAGAGAGTTAAATTTGTCTGGACCGATGACTGTGAATCCTCTTTCAGCAAAGTTAAAGCTATCCTATTAAGTCAGCCAGTGCTCGCTACTCCAAATTTTGCTAAGCCTTTTAAGATGGCTGTTGACGCAAGTGAAACAGGAGCTGGGGCTGTTTGGCTGCAAGAGGATGATCAGGGTATTGAACACCCTGTATCTTATTACAGTAAGAAGTTCACTCCACCTCAAAAGGACTACTCAGCTATTCAGAAAGAGCTTTTGGCCTTGATTTTGGGTTTACAGCATTTTTCATTTTATTTGTGTTCTGGTTTTGACCCCATAGTCATTTATACCGATCATAACCCACTGAAATTCCTTAGTAAGTTTAAAGATAAAAATCAGAGATTGACAAGATGGAGTCTACATCTTCAGGAGTATTCATTAGACATACAGCATGTCAAGGGGAAAGAAAATGTTATTGCAGATTGCTTATCTAGACTTTAGACAGATTGTTTTAGAGTAATAAGAAATTTCCTTTGTAAATTTCTTTTTCTTTTTTGGGAGATGTTACATAGCCTATGATTTCATCATCCTTTGTGTAATTCTAACGTACAGTATGCTGCATGTTTGATCACGAGCGTGTTCTACCTCACTCCCCCCTTCTCTCCCTTATAGTAGAGTAAGTCGTTCTTTCTCTTGTTCAGAGCAGGAGTGTCAACTCTTTGTCCCCTATGGCTTCATTTGCGCGTCCTTCTTACAAGTTGTATCAAGCTCTGCCGGCCCATATATAATGAGCTCAGTCTCTACATTAATTGTCACTTAGATCTACTCCTCATTTTGCTCACATCTCTGTCCTCCCCTGTACAGTTGTTATTATTGTGAGTGCTCAGGAAGTCTCCAACCAACTAGCAGCTGTGTAATTTGAGTATAACTGTTATTGCATTTTTTTCTTGTACTGTATAGCATAAGGTGTTAATTCGTAGGCCTAGTGAGGTTTTTGTAATTCATGTAAGGTTCTTATTGTCAGCCATCATTAATAATATTTTGTATCTGTAATAATATATCATGCATTCACTGAGTATTATCTGGTTTTCTCATTTTATCAGGGCTGACTTAGATAAATTTACTCTTGCTAATTTCGTGTTAATAGAGGCTATTGCAGTTAACCATATATTTAACCTGTTTTTTGCCATTACATTATCATTATGAGTCCTGAATGTTTAGTTGTTAGTTTGAGCATTAAACTTTAATTTGTAATTTTACCTAACTCTTTTGTTTTGAACCTGGAACTTTACGGGACAGTAGTGATTTTTAGTATTCTCACTTAAAGCGTACATTATCTTTCTGTGTTCCGTAACAATATATATATATATATATATATATATATATATATATATATATATATATATATATATATATATATATATATATATATGCGAGGAAGAAGGAACTAAAGGCCATGAGCCCGCAGTAACAGTTCCCTCCAAGAGAAAAACAAAATACAATATAGAGCCAAATTCAAGATCCGATCATTTTGAGATGCCTGGACACACTGCGTTTGAAAGACTGGAGATCATAGGCAGCAGGAAATACAGACAGAGGGAGACAGTTCCAGAGCTGACCTGTTGCATAAATGAAAGACTGGGAGTAACGGTTAACTCTTGCATTAGAGAGTTGGACAGAAAAAGGATGAGAGTTTGCTGCCAGACGGGTGCTACGCGCCCGTCGTAGAGGTGGAGGAATGCAAGCAGACAGTTCAGAGGAGCAGTGACCATTAAAGTAGCGATAGAAAAGAGATAAAGATGCAACAGTGCGGCGAAGAGACAGAGGTTGAAGGGAGTCAGTAAGAGGAGGAGAGTTAATGAGACGAAAAGCCTTTGACTCCACCCTATTGAGAAGAGCTGTATGTGGGGAGCCACCCCACACATGAGAGTTGTACTCCACACAGGGGCGGATAAAACCCCTGTATAGAGTCAACAATTGCGCAGGGGTAAAGAAAGAGCGGAGTCGGCTTAGCACACCCAATCTCTTGGAAGCAGATTTTACAAGAGATGTAATATGATCTTTCCAAGATAAGTCCTGAGTAAATGAAACCCCAAGCATGTTCAAGGATGATGCAGGATTAAGCTGAATATTATTAAACATTAGTGGGTATACCTGTGGAAGATTTTGTCGGGTTGAAAGGTGTAAGAACTGAGTCTTAGATGCATTAAAAACAACCATATTATTTTTACCCCAGTCAGAGATACGAGCCAAGTCAGACATTAGGTGTGCCATAGCCTCATCCCTTGTTTGTTGAAGTAACTGTTGAGATGGGCGTTGCGGGAACCGAATGGAAAGGTGAAGGGTGGAGTCATCAGCGTATGAGTGGATATGGTTAGATGTACAGCTTAGAAGATCATTGATGAATAAAAGGAAGAGAGTTGGTGATAGGACAGAGCCCTGAGGAACACCACTGTTGATAGATCTAGGAGAAGAACGATGGCCGTCTACAACAGCGGCTATAGAACGACCAGAAAGGAAGCTAGCGATGAAGGCACAGATAGAAGGATAGAAACCGTAGGAGGGCAGTTTGGAAATTAAAGATTTATGCCAGACTCGATCGAAAGCCTTTGAGATGTCAAGTGCAATGGCAAAGCTTTCGCCAAAGTCCCGAAAGGAGGATGACCAGGAGTCTGAAAGGTAGGTGAGAAGATCGCCAGTGGAGCGTCCCTGACGGAACCCATACTGACGATCGGAAAGAAGGTTGTGATAGGAAAGATGCCTTAAAATTTTTCTATTAAGAATTGACTCGAAAACTTTTGAAATACAGGACGTTAAAGCAATTGGACGATAGTTGGAGGGTTGGGAGTGGTCACCCTTCTTTGGGACTGGCTGAATGAGAGCAAACTTCCAGCAAGAAGGAAAGGTACAAGTTGAGAGACAAAGACGAAAGAGTTTGCCTAGGCAGGGTGTAAGCACAGAAGCACAGTTCTTGAGAACAACAGGAGGGACCCCATCAGGCCCATATGCTTTGTTAGTACTGAGGCCAGTGATGGCAGAAAATACATCAACTGAAGAAATTTTAATGTCAGCCATGAGGAAGTCAGAGGGGGGAAGTGATGGAGGAACAGCACCGGAATCGTCTAAGGTAGAATTGGAGGAGAAAGTCTGTGCGAAGAGATCTGCTTTATCAGTAGAAGAAATAGCTACAGAACCATCAGAGTAGAAAAGAGGAGGGAAGGATGATGAGGTAAAGTTGTTAGAAAGATTTTTGGCAAGATGCCAGAAGGAGCGGGAAGAATTCGAGTTGGAGAGTTGAGAGCATTTAGTATGGATGAAATTATTTTTAGTAGAGCGAAGAACAGACTTAGCACGATTCCGGGCAGAAACGTAAAGATGATGTGATTCAGGGGTGGGTTGGCTCCGGTACCTTTTGTAGGCCCTCTCCTTGTTGCGGACAGCATTAGAACAAGCGTGATTAAACCAAGGCTTTCTTGCGTTAGTCAAAGGATATGAGAAAGGAATGTATGCTTCCATGCCCGAGAGAATAACCTCCGTAATGCGCAAGGCACACTCAGATGGCTCACGGCCATGGAAGCAATAATCATTCCAGGGAAAATCAAAGAAGTACTGCCTGAGGGCCTCCCAGTCTGCGGCTCCAAAATGCCACAGACGACGTTTCCCTGGAGGGTCCACAGGCCGTACCGGAGTGATAGGACAGGTTAAGGTAATAAGGTTGTGATCGGAGGAGCCCAACGGAGAGAAAAGATTAACAGAGTAAGCAGAAGGATTAGTTGTGAGGAAGAGGTCAAGTATGTTGGAGCTCTCTCCAAGGCGGTCAGGGATACGGGTAGGGTGCTGTACAAGCTGCTCTAGGTCATTAAGGATAGAAAAGATGTAGGCTTGTTCACCAGGTGGATCCGTGAAAGGAGAGGAGAGCCAAAGGTGGTGGTGAACATTGAAATCTCCAAGAATGGAGATTTCAGAGAAAGGAGAAATGGATAGAATGTGTTCCATCGTAGAAGTAAGATAGTCAAAGAATTTTTGATAGTCAGTAGAATTAGGGGATAAGTAAACAGCACAGATATATTTAGTCAGAGAATGACAGGAAAGCCGAAGCCAGAGTGTGGAGAATTCAGAAGAATCAAGTTCAGGAACACGAGAGCAAGATAAGTCGTTGCGTATATATACACAACAGCCACCTTTGGCTTTGAAATGAGTATAGAGAAAGTAGGAGGATACAGAAAAGGGTTTGCTGTCAGTTGCCTCAGACAGCTGAGTCTCCGTTAGAAAAAGAAGGTGAGGTTTAGAGGAGGAGAGGTGGTGCTCAACAGACCGAAAGTTAGAGGAAAGGCCGCGAATGTTGCAGAAATGAAGAAGAAGAGAGTCAGACAGTGGTTCCAGGCACCTTGAGTCGTCATCGGGAGAGGGGCAGATGGTGGGGGCATTTATGGTCCCCCCCCCTGGGGACTCCGAGGCTTGATATAACGACGCCATTTTAGGTAAATTTTGAATAGGAAGTGTAGTGCGTACTGTGAATGTAGTTTGGTGAAGATAGTTAGAGAAATTTGTACTGGAGAGCATGGTGGCCTACTCTCTGTGTAACTGAGACACTGAAAAAGTTCAGCAAAGGGGGATGGTCAGGAACTAGTCCTGAGGGCTGATGAAACGGGAGCTCCAGCACTCCCTGTCATCAGCTTTCCATCCACCTCGGGAGTACTGCCCTGCTCGACTGGTGCTACAGTCTCTCTCTCTCTCTCTCTCTCTCTCTCTCTCTCTCTCTCTCCATATATATATATATATATATATATATATATATATATATATATATATATATATATATATATATCACAAAGCAAAATTTTTAGGGTAAAATTCAGACTTTTAGGGTATTTCAGGAAGATTTTTAGGGTAAAGGGAAATTTGCTCGTGGAAGCCCTGAGTGGGGTTACGCATTTTTGTTGTGCATGTCTTCTCTATGGTATCCACACACCCTTCTTACCCTCAGCATATTCCCTTAATTCATTTGACTGTCTTGCATCCACTCTTGTCTCCCCTTTTCCCCCACTGCCCATTCAACATAGGCATCCCACCAAATTGAACCTTTCTTACTCCTTGCTACCCTTGCATTCCTAGCCACGCACTCCCTTCATCAGCTCCACACGTTTTCCTAATCAATTTATTCCTAATTCATTGACTCTAACTCATCTTTTCCCTCGGTACTCATCTCACTGCTTTCACTTTAAACTTCGCTACTTGTCATTCCCGTTGTCCCCTTCCTCTCTATCCACCACGATTCTCGCAGCTATATCTTTTATACCACAGTCTTATGATCAATGAACTTCCACCATCACCTCTAACTGCTTTCGTATCTATAACACTTCTAAGCATCTTTCTAAAAATGTTACAGCCACTTAGTCTCCCTTCAATATAAATAGGAAGGTAGATAGACCGATGGATAGAGAGATGTAAACAAGGCCATCTAACCTTTGTGCCATAGCGAGGTTGCCGATGGAAGCAAATCTCTGGTAGCTGGGCTGGTTGACGCCAATGACCTCCAAGGTGAAGTAGAAGCCAAACACGGTGGTCGACCAGAAGGTGTGGCGCACGAAAGGACTTGTGTTCATGCTAGGGCAGAAACAGGAGGCTGTAGTGTGGCCTGTTACTGTAGGATCAAATACTGTATATTTTTTCTCCTTATTATTTCAGTGTCGTTGAATATTATAAAGCAGACTCTAATGTTAACTCTTACCTGTATGACTTTATGTTTTTTTTTTTTTTTTTTTTTAATCACATTGAATTTTATGAAGTTGACTCGAATAAATAGGCTTTATTATATATGTGCGCAAAATGACAGTAGATTGTTTTTATTGAAATTAAACGCACACCATATTATTCCCTTTCAAAACACACACACACACACACACACACACACACACACACACACACACAGGGAGAGAGAGAGAGTTTTGTGCTTTACGGTTAAAATACAACCATTTCCCCAATCACAAGAATCAAACGGTACTCCCATTGCAGATTCTGGCGCTTTCCGTCATTTGGAATTTGCGCCGAAGTAACGGTGACTCACTTGAAGAACTCTATCCTGGAGCCCTGGTCAGCTATGGTCCAGACATTGCCAAGACCAATTTCCTGGCAGCAGATGATGACCACGACCAGCACCCCGCCGAACATGAGCAGCGTTTGCATCACATCAGTATACACCACGGCCCTCACACCACCCTGCAACCACACAGCCCCGGCGGTTAAGGAAGCTCCCTAACGCCTTTTCCCAAGCGATTTATTTTGCTTTTTACATCTTACTGTCCTCTTTTGTGTTATGTAAATCCTTCAGACATAGCCATACTCTGCATAAGTAACGTACAAAAGGATATTAACCAGCCACATCCAAAAATAAATCGCTAAGGAAGAGGTATTAGGGAGACTCCTTACCTGACAACAAAACAGACTACATCTACCCTTCACTTAACCCCTTCCTTACGCTGACGTCTTTTGTAGTTATTCTTGATAGCCACGAACGATTTTATTATTTTTTTTTTTACTTTGGATAGACCTCCGAAGGAATTAATGAAGGCTATATCTAACCCCTCCAGTTGAGAGAGAGAGAGAGAGAGAGAGAGAGAGAGAGAGAGAGAGAGAGAGAGAGATCACCTAACCTGCATATAATTCCGTAAAGACTGATATACCGACACGAAAAATGAGTCCTCGGTTTGAAAGGCGTAACAGCTACACTCATTTTCATCCATCCTATTTCCCTTTTGTATTTCACGTTACCGACTCATTTTCAAGCAAGGAGCATCTAGTGAAGATCAAGGTGCTCTTAAAGTCGCTGTTTTTTTTTTTTTATGCGAGGAAGAAGGAACCAAAGGCTGGGCCCGCATGAACATTCCTTCCAAGAGAAAAAAAAAAAAAAACAATACAAAAGAGAGTCAAATTCAAGATCCATTCATTTCGAGATGCCTGGACACACTGCGTTTTAAAGACTGGAGATCATAGGAAGTAGGAAATACAGACAGAGGGAGACAGTTCCAGAGTTGACCTGTTGCATAAATGAAGGACTGGGAGTAATGGTTAACTCTTGCATTAGAGAGTTGGACAGAAAAGGGATGAAAGTTTGTTGCTAGATGGGTGCTACGCGCCCGTCGTAGAGGTGGAGGGATGCGAGCAGACAGTTCAGAGGAGCAGTGACCATTGAAGCAGTGATAGAATAGACATAAAGAGGCAACAGTGCGGTGAAGAGACAGAGGTTGAAGGGAGCCAATAAGGGGAGGAGAGTTCATGAGACGAATAGCGTTTGACTCCACCCTACTGAGAAGTGCTGTATGTGGTAAGCCTCCCCACACATGAGAGTTGTACTCTAAACAGGGGAGAATAAAGCCCGTGTATAAAGTCAAGAACTGTGCAGGGGTAAAGAAGGCAGGGAGTCGCCTTAGCACACCTAATCTCTTGAAAGCAGATTCTACAAGAGATGCAGTATGATCTTTCTAAGATATGTCTTGTGTGAATGAAACCCCAAGCATGTTCAAGGATGATGCAGGATTGTTATGTCCCAGTCCCCACACTGTCACAGGCTCCAACAGCAGTAGTACAGTACAGGAAGGACGTTGCCCAGTGAGTTGTTCTTCCTATGGTCAGCCTTTGTGTGTGCAGTACACAAGATCAGCTGAGGCGAAAATAAACACTGGCTCCTTAAAGTTCACTGTCTTTATTTTCCATGTAATTCCACTGAATGCTTTCCAACTTCACTGTTCTCACAAGCACTGGAGCTATACACACTTTACTAACTGCTATTACACTTAATGCTTAGCAAACTTCACAGTTATTACACTTAATGCTTGTCACTTCACTGTTCTCTCAAGCTCCAGTGATATACAAACTTCAATAACCCGTTCCTGTTTGCCACTGTTTTCACAAGTACCGGTACCAAAAATATATAATCTTCATTGATTCTGACACTGCACCACACTGAACCAAAACCTACTGCACTTCACTCAAACTGACCCGACACCCGACTAAACTTGTAATAATCTCTTCCCCATCCTTATATAGGCTGGCATTATTCTCGAAACTTCGTGTTTACTCTCGACGGGCAACAGTTGCCAATGCAGAGACAGCCAAAAACATGCAAAAGCTGTCCTACATTACATAACACTCTAAATCATTTACCATACGAACTTAAATTACTTAATTTAACCAGCAATCACTTAAATAAAACATTATTGAGAAAAAGAGCACAAAAATATGAATGTTTAACTTACGACATAACTAAGCTCACAAACAACAGGCAAACTGGCAACTCCGATGACTCGTACAGGAACTTAGGTACGAGAAATGTCTTGAAGGTACGAGACTGCCTAACTGGCAAATCTCCCTTCATAACACTACCCTCTCCCTAGTTCTTTGTCATCCCGACAAAACTGCACAATACATACAAACATAAACCTTAATCTTAATGGAACATCTAACTATACACAAAATAAACCTTCAACTTATCAGGTCTTCTTCTGTGCCACTTCCGACGATGTCCTTGCTTCTCCAGACAGTCCACTCCTCCAGGAAGGTCTTGGTCCTCTTCTTGATGCACTTCTTCTCTTGAGGAACTGTCACCATCCTCTTGCACTTCATCTCCTTTGTCCTCCTCAACATCCTCGGTTGCAGGTGAGCACAATTCCTCAGAGACGTCCCAGCTGAACTGTCCTGGCCCATGGTACCGCCACTGACGGTTCACGTGTACCACCTTTGGGCGAGACTTCCTGTCTTTCCGAATTCGATATGTTTCATCTGATAGGCGTCCAACACAGTGTAAGGCCCTTCCCATGGGCTCTGCAACTTTGGTGACTGTCCCTTCTTTCGCTGAGGATTGTATAACCAAACTTGGTCACCATCCCTGAAGCTCACCTCACTTGCCTTGGCCTCATACTTGCACTTCATCACCTCTCCTGAAAACTTGAGGGCTCCTTGCACTTCATGATGTACCTCTGCCATCCTTTCCTGAAGGTGTTTCACATACCCGGTGGTGTCTGTAGGCAGCTCTTCACCAGGTGGTCTTCCCATTAACAAGTCAACAGGTAAACGTAACTCGTGGCCCAACATCAGTTTTGCAGGAGTGTAGCCAGTAGAGTCATGGGATGCAGACCGATATGCCATCAGCAACGCGGGTAATTTCTGGTCCCAATCCGTTTGTCCATCTACGCAGTACTTGGTCAGTTCTTGTCCCAGGGTCCAGTTGAATTTTTCCACCATCCCATCTGACTGTGGCCTTAGTGGGGTCATCTTGGTCTTCTTGATCCCCAATAACTTGCAGCACTCACAGAACACAGCAGACTCGAAGTTTCTACCGTGGTCTAAATGTAGCTTTTGTGGCATCCCAAAACTACAGAAAAACTGATCAACCAACACCTGAGCAACAGTCGCAGCCTCTTGATCAGGGATAGCATAGGCTTCTGGCCACTTTGTGAAGTAGTCCATGGCAACACATATATACTGGTTTCCTCTCTCAGTGAGTGGCAAAGGTCTAGCAATGTCCACCGCAACTCTTTCCATCGGAGCACCCACTTGGTACAGCTGGAGAGGGGCGCAACCACGTTTCTTGGGTCCCTTCTTGGCACAGCACAAATCACAGGCCCGGCACCACTCTTCGACATCCTGACGCATGCCAATCCAGTAGAACTTGTGTCGCAGCTGGCTTAGAATTGTCTTCACTCCCAGGTGCCCGCTAGTGATCTGGTTATGGGACTTATCCAAGATCTCAGACCTCATCTTCTTCAGAACCACCAGTTGCCAACACTCGCTGAGGCCATTGGGTGTCTTCCACTGATGCTCCAGTAGTCTGTTGCAACGAAGAAGGTCCCACTGACTCCAGCAGCTCCTGGTCGCAGGGCAACCTGGAAACTCCTCCCCATGATGGTTGCACTGCACTCCCCTGCAGCCACTCCAGCACTGGTTGCAAATCTCCACCCTCCATCTGCATCCTCCCCAGGTCTTCTCTGTCCAACGCCGGCCCCGTCACTACAGTACAGCAGCATTTCTTCCTTTGATTCCCATTCCTACTATGCTGCATGTCGTCTGTCCTTCTGTCTTCTTGCACACTATTCATCAAGGTTCTCCTGCATTTCTTCAGTGGTGGGTCTTCTGCAGCCTTCTTTTTATCATCCCAACCATTCTGACCCGCAAGTAACTCAAACTGTGCAAGGTATGCTTCCCAAGATACTCTACCATCACTTTCTTGAGGTTTCTTCTTAACTGAATCCCCATTATAGCCATGCACTTCACGGGTTTGGGGCCTAAAAACTGGGGCAACGTAATTATGTCCAGGACTTGAACCTCCAACATTCTGGTTATTCAACCCTGCAATGCCTTCTTCAGATGTCCAGGATCCGCCAAGATTCACCATACACTGGCCATTCCTTTCTTATGCTCCCTGTACACTAACCTGAGGCTCAGCAGTGCAATATTTCTCTACAGCCTCAATTTTCTCACTAATTATCTGCACATGATCGGCTACATGCTTTGACTGGTCATCTACATGCTGTCTGCACTCCATCACTATTCCCTCACTAATCTTCAGCTGGCTGTCCACATGCTGTTTGCACTCCATCACTATTTCCTCGCTAATTGTCTTCAACTTGTCATCTACATGCTGTTTACATTCCATCACATTATTGCTTACCTTATACTTCTGCTGCTCTAGCTTAGCATCTACTTCCTCCTTAGGCTGTTGCTGTTCTTCCTTCATTTCCACCATGAAAGCATCTGGCTGTCCTTGAACCCTCAGTTCCACCTCCCCCCGTTGCCCCCGTAATGCCTCCCGAAGCTGTTCATATTGTTCTTTCTGTTCTTCATTCTGTGCCTGTAATTGTTCCTTGAGTTCGTTCTTGAGCTCTTTCCGTTTTTCACCTTGGACCTGTACTTGTGCTTGGAGTTTTTCCTGTCCTTCACTCTGTGCTTGTAATTGTGCTTGGAGTTTTTTCTGTCCTTCGTTTTGTGTTTGAATATATGCTTGTAATAGTTTCATAATTCCACCCAGCAATGCCTCTTCCTGCCTAGCCTGGACTCTTGTCTGGACACCTTCCTGCTCCATGTCGAAGATTAGACTCACTGCAGCCCTGAAATAATAATTCCTCTCTCCTGACACCAGTGTTACGTCCCAGTTCCCACACTGCCACAGGCTCCAACAGCAGTAGTACAGTACAGGAAGGACGTTGCCCAGTGAGTTGTTCTTCCTATGGTCAGCCTTTGTGTGTGCAGTACACAAGATCAGCTGAGGCGAAAATAAACACTGGCTCCTTAAAGTTCACTGTCTTTATTTTCCATGTAATTCCACTGAATGCTTTCCAACTTCACTGTTCTCACAAGCACTGGAGCTATACACACTTTACTAACTGCTATTACACTTAATGCTTAGCAAACTTCACAGTTATTACACTTAATGCTTGTCACTTCACTGTTCTCTCAAGCTCCAGTGATATACAAACTTCAATAACCCGTTCCTGTTTGCCACTGTTTTCACAAGTACCGGTACCAAAAATATATAATCTTCATTGATTCTGACACTGCACCACACTGAACCAAAACCTACTGCACTTCACTCAAACTGACCTGACACCGGACAAAACTTGTAATTTTTTTTTTTTTCCGGCCTATCAACCATTGGGGCCGAAGCCCCTGGTTATTAAGGCCATATATATATATATATATATATATATATATATATATATATATATAAATTTAAAAATATATAAATATATATATATATATATATATATATATATATATATATATATATATATATATATATATATACATTTAAACATATATACATATATATACAAACATATATATATACATACATACACACACACACTTCCATGCATACATACAGACACACTTTCATGCAAACGTACATATATATATAATAATTTTAATCTTACTTATTTTTATTTTTTTTTTATTTTTTTTTTCTTAATTTTTTCTTGTTTTTATATATTTTATACCTTATATTATAAAAGAAAAATTAATCTAAAGACCCTAAAACTAATCACCTAACAGACAAATCTCTAACCTATACTAAATCCTGCAGAGACAAATAGCTAGACCTACATTAATGGTAAAAATACCTCGACTAACAGAACACCATCGACTGCAGATATGTAATGCCTTTCTACATGACATACTTGCACTCATCACCTGGTGACTGTCAGTCGAGGCACAACCTAATATAGGGGACATCAATATATGAAAGGGAACCAGACGAGTCAGGAACATTTCCATATACGTCAACTGTCGTCCCTAATTAGAATAACTTAAGCAAGATAATATAATGTATTTACATAATTTGTACAAAAAGTGAAGAACATCGCCCAGCAGACCACCATCGACTGCAAGTGCCCAATACCTTCCTATATTGCACACTTGCACTCATCAGCTGGTGACTGTCAGGCGAGGAACTTGGCTTAATGTAGGGGACATCTATATTAGAAATAGGTCGGTGGGAGGAGGAACTATTTAAAGTATGTCAACTGTCAACCCTAATTAATATTACAATATATACATATTTACTGTTCATAAAAACCATAACCACACAGTAAAAAAGTCACATCACTCTGATCAGTCCGGTCTCTCTCAAGAAAGCCATCAATTTATCAGTCATAACAATGTCCCCATCACCTAGGATGGTGGAAAGGGTGAAGGGGACGTCTACTGCGCTGCAGTAATTTATAAGTGAAGCACGTTCACGAATAAATCGCCGACAGCGCAGGATGATATGACTGATAGATAACACCGCATTACAAATGTCACAGTGCGGTGGGAAGCGTCTTTCCATATATGGTTTTATGTGGGTTAAAATGGTGGCATTAAGCCGTAACCGTGCCAACACTTTTTCTTCTAGGCGACTGGGGCGGTTGGCAGTGTCCCAGTCGCCCAGGTACGGCTTACAAGTTGGAATATTTAGTCTGGTCCACTGACCTTGCCACAGAAGATTTATTGATTTCTTTCCGAGAGATAGACTCGACCGTAGATCACGAGGAACGTCCCAAGTCTCCTCGAGCTCTACAGCCGACTTTGCAAGTAAGTCAGCCTGCTCATTGCCGTAGATACGACAATGACCAGGCACCCAGATCAGCGTGAATGACTTGTTGCATGAATGCAACTTATTAATGATGCGGCCCTGGATCTCATGAGAGTCCGTAGTGCAAGATGCAATTGCCTGAAGGGCTGATTTTGAATCTGAAAATATGACAAATGAGTCATGCCTAGAATTGAGAGCATCGTCTATGGCTTTGTCGATAGCAAAAAGTTCTGAAGTAAATACAGACGTATGAGTCGGCAACCGATACCTGAGGGCACATTCAGTCGACCACACACTTGCACCCACACATTCACTCGACTTGGAGCCGTCGGTGTACAATTGATGGGACCCCAAGTGACGAACAATAATGTTACGAAACAAATGGTGGACCTCCGCCTCCGGCGCCTTGGCCTTTGGTGCTGGGAGCCATGTAACATCGACTGTAAAGCCGGGTGGCTCCCAAGGCACTATATTTTTAAGCACCAACTTGTCACAGTCACTGGGGTCCACATCAAGCTCCTGAGTCAGTAAGTGGAGGCGAGCGGCAAGTGGCCGACGCACCCCCCGCAGAAGGTGGTGGTAATGACGTAGGGGGGTACAGGCCACATTGCTGATATTGCTTTTCCTTAATGTCCTTATGCCGTAGGACAAGGCCAGGTGGTCACGGCGAATACAGAGGGGAGGCACATTCGCCTCCACTTCCATACGAGCCACACGGGTACACCGGACAGCTCCAAGACACATTCGCAAGCATTTATTCTGCAACACATCCAATCCTTTCAGCGTGGCATCAGATGCCGAGCCATACACCTGTGCGCCATAGTCTAGCTTCGATCGAATAAGGGACTTATACACCATAAATAAAGATTTTCTGTCGGCACCCCATGTAGTACCCGCTAGGTACTTGAGAACATTTAGCGGTTTATCACAACGAGCAAGCAAAGTATTAACGTGAAGTTTAAAATTCATTCTTCAATCAAAATGTATTCCTAAAAATTTTACAGAATTTTGAAAAGGTACCGCCTGATTATCCAAAGTTAAGCACAAATTAGGTACGTTACGATTAGTGAAGACTATAGCGGCACACTTACGTACGGAAAACTTAGTTCCCACTGCAAGGCCCATTGGTGGACGGAGTCAAGGGCTGCTTGAATCCGCCCCGCCGAAAATTGTGCATTACGGGAAGAGTGCCATATTGCACAATCGTCAGCGTAGAGCAATATTTAAGATTCCTCGGGATGGGAGCTGATGACAGAATATCATTGATCATAATACTAAATAAAGTAGGACTAAGCACACTTCCCTGTGGCACCCCGTTTTCCTAGATAAAAATATCCGATGTTATGTTACGGGGCAATTTGACAGAGAAAGTTCTGTCTTTTAAGAAATTTGAAATAAAAACAGGCAAATTTCCTCTTAAACTATTAGCATAGAGCTTCATTAGTATACCGTGTTGCCAGGTCATGTCATAGGCTTTATGGATGTCCAAGAATACCCCTATCATGAATTCTTTATTGGCAAATGCCTCTGCAATACAATGCTCCAAATTCATTAAATGATCTAGTGAACTTCTGTATTTACGGAAGCCACATTGTTGATCATTTAACAAATTCTTCGACTCTAAAACAAAAAGAAGCCTATTGTTAACCATACGTTCCATGACCTTACATAGACAAGAAGTCAACACAATAGGACGAAATGAAGTGGGATTCATAAGACGACCAGCCTCTTTGGGTATCGGTATGACGTGCGCAAAGTGCCATGAGTTTGGGAACGTTTGAGATGCCCAAATCTCATTGTACAATGCTAACATCTTAATCAGGTTGTCCTGATTAAGATGCTGGATCATACCGTACGTGATGGTGTCTGGTCCAGGGCTGGTGTTTTTACAGGATTTAAGGGCAAGGAGCAGTTCATCTAGCATAAACTCTTGGTTGTATGGGGAGCCTACGTCTTCTGTGGCAAAGTCTAATATCTGTAGCTCAGCCGTGCGTTTATGATGTTGAAAACGTGGATCATAATTGGTTGAGCTACTTACATGAGAAAAACTCCTGGCGAGGATGTTAGCAACGTCCACGGGCTCGTCATAGATGTTGTTATTAACCTGAAGGGTGGTGATTGGAAAATATGGGCCTTTATTATTTAATATTCTTATAGTGGACCAGACTTTACGTAATGGTGTTGTACGAGTCACCGTGGACACAAAGGACCGCCAGGAGTCACGTTTGGCCCTTCTTATTATTCTCCTTGCCTCAGCCCGTGCCTGTTTGTATGCAATAAAATTTTTCTCAGTGGGCTGACTATCAAAAATCCTGTATCTCCTATTGCGTTTTCTTAATGCTTGGCGGCAATCCGGCGTCCACCAATGTGCTCTATGCTTCGCATGAACTGTAGAAGTCTTGGGAATAGCAGCCTCAGCTGCGTGTAATATGGATTGGGTTATATTTTCGACCTTAACATCTATGGTCTCCCCAGATATATCTAAATCGGCGATCCTTGAGAAGGATCCCCAATCTGCTTTCTTATAGTTAAATTTTGGAGGTGGAGGGTCCGAAATGATGTCGCGTGTATAAGAAAGACAGATGGGTAAATGATTACTTCCCAAGGAGTCGTCGTAAGGGTCCCCATGAGAGATCTTGATGTATACCAGGGGAGGCCAAAGATAAGTCAATGGCCGAAAAGTTACCAGTACGATCATCTACACGAGTCGCTCTACCATCGTTCAGAAGACAGAGGTTGGACTGTAATATTAGGTCGGCTACTTGCTCCCCACGACCATCAATCCTCAAGCTACCCCACTGATAGTGATGGGCGTTAAAATCGCCCAACGCTAACTTATTTCCAGGCAGATGTTCAAATAGTGAATTTAAAGCATCACTATCAATGGGGCCATGTGGAGGACAGTACAGAGAGCAAATAGACAGATACGTGTTACTAAATTTTACTCTGCATGCGACAGCTTCCAGAGTAGAATTTAGAATCACTTCCGTTTGTGGGTGTGATTTGTGTGTGTAAATGGCAACTCCGTGACCTTCATATCTTCTGTGCGAGTGGTAGTGTTTGAACTGTGGAGGATCAGGATGATCCTCCAGGCACGTCTCCCGTAAACAAACAACGTCTGGCCTGTGTATTGACAGCAAGATTGCTATATCTTGTAACTTATTCCCAATACCTCTACAATTCCACTGTAATACAGTGAAAGCGACAGTTTAAGATTTACGTTGGAGGCCAGTGTGTTTAGGCTTTTTTTGCCGCCCGCCAGAAGGCAAGCGACTACCGGTGGACCTATCCGGTGCTTGCTTACAGAAACCTCCATATTTTCATCAATTACGAGGTTCCCAGATTCCACCGAGGAAGAGCTATTCTTTCTCTCCCTCGCTGGGCCAGGAGCAGGAAGAACATGAGGACATGACTTAGTAAGGGTGGTCATATTACTCTTACAAGAGTTGTCAGGCTTCGTTTTAGGCTTGACTGACTGAGAAGCAGCAGCAGCCTGAGAGTAGGAAGTTGTAACAGGGGTATCAGGTTGAGAGGTGGATTGGACAGGAGGCTGAGATGGAGAGGTAGAATGTGTGACAAGAGGAACCGGTTCAGGGTCAGTCTGTGTCCCAGCAGAGCACATCACGGGACGGGACATCACCGCCGAAGCATAGGACCTATTCGGCGTAGGAGTTGCATGCAACTCCTTCACCTTTTTCCTTGCTTCATAGTAGGAGACACCCTCAGTCGCCTTCACTGTGCAGACCTCTTTCTCCTCCTTCCACTTGGGACAGTCCCTAGAGGAAGTGGAGTGAGCACCCTTACAGTGGAAGCAACAGATAGTCTCTGATGTGCATTGCTCAGCATCGTGACCCTGTGTTGCACATTTGCCACACACTGACTGTGAAGCCCGACAATTCTTAGCAATGTGCCCATATAATTGACACTTCATGCAACGGAGTGGGTTGGGGATATAAGGTCTGACATTAACAATTTCATAGCCAACTTTGACATGTGCCGGGAGTGAAACTTTGCCGAAAGTCAAAACAATGGTGGCCGTCTTCGTCCATATGCCTTCGGAAAATCTAGTTATAAACTGGGCATCGATGACATCTTGCTGAGCAAGATCCTCTATGATGTCTTCCTCACTCATCACCATGAGATCCCTGCAAGTGATAACCCCCTTGCAGGAATTCATGGATGTTGGGATCTTGGCCTCGACATCATAGATATGAAACTTACGCAGCTTCAGCAAGTCTTTAACTTGGGAGGAATTATTAGTCTTGACAAGGAGGTCTCCATTCACAAGTCTTTTTACTTGTTCCACCTCCCCAGCACAGCCATCAATAACCTTCTTAATCATGAAGGGATTGAGACTGCTCAAGGGAGTGGAACCTAGAGCATGGATGATTACAAATTCGGCATTTTTTACATTAATGTCCAGAGGCAATTGAGTCTGGGGCTGTTCTGTCTGGGGGCTGTCAGTCCGTTGATCGGTCAGGTGTCAGTCAGGACCACCTCCCCCCCTGAGGGGGGGAGAGGCAGTAGGGGCGTCCTCCATAGTACCACTCCCCCTTAGCGGGGGAAGTGGGAAGAAGGAGAGAAAACGAGCAAGGGACAAACAACTGGGGACCACACACCTAAGTCTGAGGTTGCCCTCTCAAACCACTCCAGGGAGGCCCGACCGTGTTTATTCACGCCCCAGAGCGATCAGTGGGGGGGACCCTCCGTGGGCGATAAGCAAAGGTAAACTCAGTATAGTAGAACAGACACCTACTGTTCTAACTAACAGGAAGAGGAGGAAAATGAGTACTAACTATCCTATCGAGCACCAGAAGGGTGAAAAAAAAGAACTAAAGCCAGTGAGGCAACCCTACAAGCTAGAGAAGAGCTCAGCACACGTCCGCACTCTTCACAACCATGCATCAAAGTCCAACACTTGTAATAATCACTTCCCCATCCTTATATAGGCTTGCATTATTCTCGAAACTTCTTGTTTACTCTCGAGGCAACAGTTGCCAATGCAGAGAACCAAAAACATGCAGAAGCTGTCCTACATTACATAACACTAAATCATTTACCATACGAACTTAAATTACATAATTTAACAAACAATCACTTAAATAAAACATTATTGAGAAAAAGAGCACACAAAAAATTAATGTTTAACTTACGACATAACTAAGCTCACAAACAACAGGCAAACTGGCAACTCTGATGACTCGTACAGGAACTTAGGTACGAGAAACGTCTCGAAGATACGAGACTGCCTAACTGGCAAATCTCCCTTCATAACATTATTAAACATTAGTGGGTACTTCTGTGGAAGATTTCGTCGGGTTGACAGGTGTTAAAACTGAGATTTTAATGTATTAAAAACAAGATTATTTTTACCCAAGTCAGAGATACAAGCCAAGTCAGACATTAGGTGTGTCATAGCCTCATCCCCTGTTTGTTGAAGTAAATGCTGAGATGGACGTTGCGGGAACCGAATGGAGAGGTGAAGGGTGGAATTATCAGCGTACGAATGGATAGGATTAGATGTACAGCTTATAAGATGATGGATGAATAAAAGGAAGAGAGTTGGTGATAGGACAGAACCCTGAGGAGCACCACTGTTGATAAATCTAGGAGAAGAACGATGGCCGTCTACAACACCATGTATAGAACGACCAGAAAGGAAGCTAGAGATGAAGGCACAGATAAAAGGATAGAAACCGTAAGAGGGCAGTTTGAAAATTAAAGATTTATGAAGCTAGAGATGAAGGCACAGATAGAAGGATAGAAACTGTAAGAGGGCAGTTTGAAAATTAAAGATTTATGCCAGACTCGATTGAAAGCCTTAGAGATGTCAAGTGCAATGGCAAAGCTTTCGTCAAAGTCCCAAAGGAGGATGACCAGGAGTCTGAAAGGTAGGTGAGAAGATTGCCAGTGGAGCATCCCTGACAGAACCTATACTGACGATCAGAAAGAAGGTTGTGATAGGAAAGATACTTTAAAATTTTCTGTTAAGAGTCAACTCGAAAATTTTTGAGACACAGGATGTTAAATGAATTGGATGATAGTTAGAGGGTTGGGAATAGTCACCCCTTTTTGGGACTGGCTGAATGAGAGCAAACTTCCAGCAAGAAGGAAAGGTACAAGTTGAAAGACAAAGGTGAAAGATTTATCCTAGGCAGGGTGTAAGCACAGAAGCACAGTTCTTGAGGACAACAGGAGGGACTCCATGAGGCCCATATGCCTTGTTAGTATTGAGGCCAGCGATAGCAGAAAATACATCAATTGAAGAAATTTTAATGTCAGTCATGAGGAAGTCAGAGGGGGGAAGTGATGGAGGAACAGCACTGGAATCATCTAAGGTGGAATTGGTGGAGAAAGTCTGAGCAAATAGATCTGCTTTATCAGTAGAAGAAATAGCTACCGAGCCATCAGAGCAGAAAAGAGGGAAGGATGATGAGGTAAAGTTGCTAGAAAGGTTTTTGGCAAGGTGCCAGAAGGAGCGGGAAGAATTCGAGTTGGAGAGTTGAGAACATTTAATATGGATGAAATTATTTTAGCAGGGCGAATAACAGACTTAGCATGATTCCAGGCAGAAACATAAAAATGATATGATTCTTGGGTGGGTTTTCTCTGGTACCTTTTATAGGCCCTCTCCTTGTTGCGGACAGTATTAGAACAAGCGTGATTAAACCAAGGCTTTCTTGCATTAGTCAGAGGATATGGGAAAGGAATGCATGCTTCCATGCCCGAGAGAATAACCTCCATAATGCGCAAGGCACACTCAGATGGCTCCTGGCCATGGAAGCAATAATCATTCCAAGGAAAATCAAAGAAGTACTGCCTGAGGGCCTCCCAATCTTCAGCTCCAAAGTGCCACAAACGACGTCCCTTTGGAGGATCCATAGGCCATACCGGAATGATAGGACAGGTTAAAGTAACAAGGTTATGACCGGAAGAGCCCAACGGATAGAAAAGATTAACAGTGTATGTTATGCTAGCTGTTTAAGGGTCAGCTTCCCGTCCCTTGAATGCCTAGTATGCAGATGGGTTCTCTTTCTAGACTGGAGCTTAGACAAATGAGAGACAGGCAGGACACAAAAACTCAAGGCAACAACCTTACACGTGTATTGACTAATTCTATTTGTGGGACAGGTAGATGTCACAATAACAGGAATCTGGGTAATTATAAGCCATACATTGGTACCGTAGTATCACGCAGGATACTATTTGGTCAGTAGTTCTGGATAGCAGGTGAATGGCACAATAAACAGTGTTCGTAGTATTTTGGGCAGGGGGAATAGCTCGCTGTCAATTGGAAGGAAATAGAAGCTGTACCTTGGCTGGGCAAGTATTACACTGGTCTTGTAGTGCAGAGGAATTACACTATAAAGGCCAAGTCTGATGTTCACTGAAATCACTGCACTGTTATTAAATCTCTCTTCTTACTCTCACTGTGTCACTGTTTGCCTTGATCTTGATTAGCACATATTACTAGGCCTTGGACTTATATTCTATTGGAGATCACCTGCCCGATATTCTAGTCACTATCACACTGTCACTGCACTAATCACCGTCACTCACTGTCGGTGGGGCAGTGGCGTGGTTAGTGGGGGGGCAGGAGGACTCACAGCCCGACTCCTGATGGGGGCTGAGTCCTGCCTGTGGCCTCTGTATCCAGCGGCCATGGAATCACTCATAGGGGGGTTCTCTCTCGTCCGGGGTTAGGGATGGCGAAGAGCCCTGCACTGTCAGGGCTGGGGGTTGGGGTGCGGTCCTCAGGGCTGGGGCCGAACAGCTCCCTGCAACTCGCACTCAGGCGCCTGATGGAAGACGAGGGTCATCGGCATCGGGGTGGGGACAGGCCTTGCCCGGGGGTCCTGGGGGCGGCCGTGGGGGCTGGTGACTGCGGCCTCCTGCAGTCAGGAACACCGTCAGGAGTGAGCTGCAGCATCCGTCGTCGTCGGAGTCCATCAGGTAGGGTCTCTGGAGCCGGCTGGGTGGAGTACAACCCTGAGGATAGCACAGGGCCTCTCCACAGGTCCTCGGGACTGTGACCCTCCTCCTGGAGGATATCACATCGTGGGGGTGTGGCAGCACCTGACGGAGGAGCAGCTGCTGGCTGCCTCCTGCCGTAGGGCCCGCCTACTGGCCATGGCCTATGTGGGGGAGCGGCTACCAGCCATCTCCTGAGGGAGGGCCGAGCAGCTACTGGCCGTCTCAAGGGCACCTTCGGAGCGGCTACCAACCGTTTTAAGACGAAGGCGGGAGTGGCTACTGGCCGTCTCCTGAAGGAGGGGTGAGTGGCTGCAGGCCATCTCAAGAAGGGCACGGCTACCGGCCATCACTGGGGTGCTGTCTGGAGCTAGAGTAATAGCTCCACCCCAATCCTGTTGAGGGTCAGCTCGCCCGCAAGGTAGTCTCCTTTTCCTGCTATGGCGGCAATGGGCGAGTTCTGGGTCATAGGGGTGCGTGGCCTGGGCGGACTTATGTCCTTGTCACCCGGGGTCAGGTGACGCTCTGTCTGCCCCTCCGTAAGCTCCTCCTGGGGGTGTTGTGTTGCTCTCAGTCGCTATTCCCGGCATTTTAGTGTAAGCAGAAGGATTAGTTGTAAGGAAGAGGTCAAGTATGTTGGAGCCCACTCCAAGGTGGTCAAGGATACGGGTAGGGTGCTGTACAAGCTGCTCAAGGTCATTTAGGATAGAAAAGATGAAGGCTTGTTCACCAGGTGGATCAGTGAAAGGAGAGGAGAGCCAAAGGTGGTGGTGAACTTTGAAGTCTCCTAGAATGGAGATTTCAGAGAAAGGAGAAATGGATAGAATGTGTTCCATCGTAGAAGTAAGACAGTCAAAGAATTTTTGATAGTCAGTAGAATTACTGTAGGAGATAAGTACACAGCGCAGATATATTTAGTCAGAGAATGACAGGAGAGCCGAAGCCAGAGAGTAGAAAATTCAGAAGAATCAAGTTCAGGAACACGAAAGCAAGATAGGTCGTTGGGTACATATACGCAACATCCACCTTTGGCTTTGAAATGAGTATAGAGAAAGTAGGAGGATCCAGAAAAGGGTTTGCTGTCAGTTGCCTCAGACAGCTGAGTCTCAGTAAGGAAGAGAAGGAGAGGTTTAGAGGAGGAGAGGTGGTGTTCGACAGACAGAAAGTTAGAGGAAAGGCCGCGAATGTTGCAGAAATGAAAAAGGAGTCAGACAGTGGATCCAGGCAGCTCTAAGAGTCGTCACCTGGGGAGGGGCAGATGGTGGGGACATTTATGATCCCACCCTCCCCCGGGGACTCTGTGCTGATAAAACTTATACAATTAGCCTATTATACAATTTCTTTTCTTTTATATATATATATATATATATATATATATATATAGTCAAACTGGCAATGTTTGATTTTTGGGTTACATAAGAGAGTGAGATGAGGCTCCAGTATTCTTTCCAGTGTTAATAATATAGGACTAGCGTTTGAATATCTCTCAAAGCGTGAATGATTCTTGTTGATGGTTCTCCAGTTCACAGAAGTAGTAGAAGCAGTTTCAATAGGAAACCTGACCTGACATGAGCTAATCTAAATGGGAAAGAATGTGAAGAATACCCACGGAGATCTGCATGACCTAAAGAAGACTAAGATGACGAATGAACTTAACTGAGCATGACCTTCCTAACCTAACTTCACATAACAAGGCCAAATGGATGAGACAGGCCCAACTGCACTGATAAACCTGACTGAATTTAATTTCCTGACCCCAAATGAACCGAATTTAGGTGAACGGAATGGGGTGGACCAAAATTAAGATGGATCTGATATTTGAATTGCCCTAATCTGATCGCTGGGTACAGCCATACTTGCACCAAACATGTGATCGACGGGAGGACCCAAGGCTCAGGGTCCGTCCAACGCTCAGACTCGGACACTGAAGCAGACCTAACCCAGTTCTTCGTTTCATCTTGTTGATCACATGTTTCGAGCAAGTTTGGCCGTACACTGAGACTGCCTGACTGGTTCCCGCCTTGCAACTCACCACAGAGATGTAGAAGGTGCACACGAGCCCCATAAGCACGATGGAACCAAGAACAGAGAGATTGGTGACGGTGGAGAGAGCCAGGGAGGGCGCGTAGAGACACCCCCCCATATAGATGAACATTACAATGAGCTGACACATGGTACCAAGGAGACGCACTGCCCTCGACTTGAACCGCAACTCCAGGTACTGTGACACAGAAAAAAGGCATGAGCTTTATAAAATGGATTGAGGTATTTTATTATCACTATTATTATTAGTAATAGTAGTAGCAGTAGTAGTAGTAGTAGTGCTGGTGGTGGTGGTGGTTAATAATAATAATAATAATAATCTATCTATCTATCTATAGCCCGACGCCCTAATCCCGCAAAGGGTGGCCACAGACAAAACGCCTCCAAGTCACTCTGTCACCCACCATTTGACTACCCTCCCCCCAACTCACCCCCCCTTCCTCATATACCTCTCAACTCCATCCCTCCACCTCATTCTCGGTCTACCCCTCCCTCTCCCTCCCTCCACCTCACCTACATACACCCTCTTAGTCAGTCTTTCATTCTCCATTCTCTCCACATGTCCAAACCACCTCAGTGTATTTCTCCTAATCTTCTCAACCACATCCACATCTACCCCACAACGTTCCTTCACTTCATTCGTCAACCTGTCCCTCCACGTCACTCCACATGCACCTCTCAAGTAACTCATTTCCACTGCTCTCACTCTTGACTTGTTCCCCTCTTGCAAGGTCCACGCCTCGCTTCCATACGTCAGGGTAGGGATCACAATACCATCATGCAGCGACTTCTTACCTTCCATACTCACCTCCCTATTTCTCATCACTGCTTTCAGTGTACCAACAACCTTCCTTCCCTGCTGTACCCTTTCACGTACTTCATCCCCCAAAGTTCCATCCTTACTCATCACACTACCGAAGTACTTGAATGCACTCACATTCTCCATATCCTCACCACCCAACCTCACTGCACACTCTGTGACTTCATTCCTCTCAAACATCATAACTTTACTTTTGTTTACATTAACTTTTAGCTTCCTCCTCCTACACACTGTCCCAAATTCATTCACCAAACCTTGCAACTCCCATTCATCTTCACTCAACAATACTGTATCATCAGCAAACAGCAACACCGGAAGCTTCCAAATCTCACCCTCATTCATTAGGGCCAGCCCCACATCCACTGCCTTACCTTGCACCTCCTTTACAACCCCATCCATATATATATTAAACAGCCATGGAGACATCACACATCCCTGTTTCAGTCCCACATTGAACTCACTCAGCTAATCATCCACTCGCACAGTAGCCCTAGCTCCCTCGTACATACTCTTCACAGCACTCAACAATTTCCCCTCCACTCCATATATTCTTAATACCTTCCACATACCATGCCTATCTATTCTGTCATAAGCTTTCTCCAAGTCCATGAAGGCAGCATACACTTTCATTCCCTTCTCTAGATACTTCTCCACTAAACATCTTAGAACAAATATCTGATCTACACACCCTTTTCCTTTCATAAATCCCCCTTGTTCTTCTCCAACTAGCTCCTCTGTCATATGCCTAACCCTATCAATGAGTATTCTACCATATATTCTACCAGTCACACTAAGAAGGCAAATATCCCTATGGTTACCACATACTTCTCTCTCTCCTTTTCCTTTGTACAGAGGAACAATTATACCTGATTTCCAGTCCTCTGGAGCCCTTCCCTCTTCCCAAGCCAATCTACACAACTTCCATATCCACTCCACAACAATCTCACCCCCATACCTAAGCATTTCACCACACACTCCATCAATTCCTGGGGCCTTTCCCAGCTTAATCTTCTTCATCGTTTCCACTACTTCCGCCCTACTGATCTCTTCCTCTCTCCTCTCATCTCTTCTTCTCCCAGCCATTCCCCAACCACTTATACTCACACTGCTCTCACTCTCTACATTCAACAAATCCTCAAAGTGCTCCTTCCATCTCCTCAATTTCTCTCTCCTCTCCACCAACAATCTATTATTCCTATCTTTCACTCCCCTGTTATTTCCCCTTTCACACCGCCTTACTTTCTTTACCTCCTTCCAAAACAATTTCTTACTCTCCCTCCATTTCACACTCAGATTCCTCCCAAACTCTTCACCCACTTTCTTCTTACTCTACTTCACCAGTCTCTTAACCTCACTTCTCCTGCTCACATATGCCTCTCTCTTCTCTCTCTCATCTTCTCCCCTACCTCTACTCACCAACCATTCACCATATCCATTCTTCTTTTGTTACACAGCTCGTTTCACCTCATCATTCCACCATGCTGTCCCTTGCACACCCTTGCCTCTCCTCCTCACTCCACAAACCGCCTCACACGCTGCACCCATCTCTTCCGTGAATATCTTACATACGTCTTCCACCCCTTCCATCTGCTCTAGCTCATACCTTCCCATCCTTTCTTCCACTATGCTCTTATACTCTGTCATTTTCTCACTATCTTGCAATTTCTCCACTCTTCTCACAGGAGCTGCTTCCTCCTGTCTTCCCCTTCTTCTCCTCAACCACTTTCTTTGCATCTTTACCATGGCCATCACTAAGTGATGGTCCGAGACTCCATTCCCCCACCCTCTCCACACTCTTGCATCCAACACTTGTCTTCTCATTCACTCATCCACACACACGTAGTCTATCATTGCCTTTCGTTCAACAAGGTCACCATCTATCCTCCTCATTACTCTCCATGTATACCGGTGGATCATCTTATGACGAAAGTAGGTGTTAGCTATTGCCAACCCCTTACAAGCACAGATGTCCACCAAAGCACTACCATTCCGATCTACTTCAGCTGGCACACCCCACTGACCAACCACTCCATCCACTCGTACATTCCCAACTTTGCCATTCATGTCTCCAATCAACAGCACTCTCTCGCTCCTCTCAGACTTGTCCATACATGCTTCTACTCTCGCCCAAAACTCATCTTTCACTCTTGCCACTCGATCCTCTGTTGGAGCATACACACATACAATCGCCCATGCTTGTATACCTACTTTCATCCTCACCCATGCAATCCTTGCACCCACTGTTCCATACTCTCTTATATTCTCCTTCCACTTCTTGCTTATCATCAGACATACTCCCTCTCTTGCCCTCTCACTGACTCCCGCACATATACCTACACCATATTCCCATTCTCTCACCCTTTCACCTTTCATTTAGTTTCAGTCAATCCACATATATCCACTTTTGCATCCTCAAGCACCTGAACAATCTCTCTCTCTTTCACTTCATCATTCACTCCTATCACATTCCATGTTCCCACCCTAAGAATGTCCTTTGTCCGTTCCTTAGTCGTCAACGTATGGTCCGTCCTGGTCCGAGGAGCTTTATTCGCTTTTTTAGTTAGTTCTTTTTACGGGGTGGGGCACTAACCCACCACCAACCCTTTTAGTTGCCTCGTACGACAAGCAGGGATACTGGGGGAGTATTCTTGAAACCCCCCTACCTCCAGGGTAAGATGAGAGTGACCAGCCTCACCATCCACTCACTCGATGTAGTGCTACTCTCTGGTGTCAGCTCTTTCCTCTCCTCCATCCTTCTTTCCCTCCATCGTCTTCTGTCTTTCCTTCATTCTTTCCTCGTCCTCCTGCTTACGGGTGACTTTACACTCCCTCTTCTGTCTTTCATTCCTTCATGCATTCTTCTTCCTTCTACCTGTGGGTGACTCTACATTGAGTGACAAGCCACATGGTTTCCTGTACACCAGGAAACCATTTACTACTCGGGGTGGTAACCATATAACCAAATTTTGGCGCCTGGTGGCTTAGTGAGTAATTACGGCGCTCCAATCGGATTGAGTCGGTGAATGTTTATATCCAAAGGGTGGCTGGGGTATATTACCCACGTAATGCCACTCAGGGATGAGTGAGGCTGGTCACTCTCATCTTAAATGCTAGGACCAACTTGCCTAGCCCCGGGCTCCTACGCTCCTCATGGGGCGCTGTAGGATTGGATGATGATGATATTATTATTACTGTATTATTATTATTATTATTATTATTATTATTATTATTATTATTATTATTATTATCATCATCATTATCATCATCATCATCATCATCATCATTCCTATCTCCAAACAATATATTCAGATTAAGGGAGATGTATCAAACGCAAGGGAGGCAATTTACCCCAGTTAATGCCATTATTGGCACACCTTCTTAATAATTTAAATACAGCAATCTGCCTCTAAGGAAAACTAAGAAAGTACGTCATACGAAGGAAATAACCATTACGAAGACACATATATCCTTTTTGTGTTTAATCTCGCAATGCTTCCAGCTTGCATCCCATCTCCAAGTACCCCCAACACAATGGCTTGAGTTTAGTGAGCATACATGGCCATATTATTGAAACTGAGTTTTATATTATTATTATTATTATTTACTGGGATTTCTCAAACATTTAAAGATCATGCACAGTCAAAGAAGCAACTGTCTTCCCGGTTCTCTTAAAAAAAAAAAAAATACAACTGGCGAAATGCAGTGAAAAACCCTATCAGTACTAGTGTGTGTTTCAGATGGTTCAATATTTCCGTTATGTCTTTGTCACAGTTTGGAATATACTTGTGTGTGTCTGTACAGTAACATGGTTGAACTTTTTTTTAAAGCTTTACTTCTTGGCATTGTGTGGGATGGAGGCCGATCACATTTAACAGTAATAACAAGTGTTCCCCCAGTAAGTCCAAATTGAAGCCTTGTTTACATTTTTGTGCACTCACTTTTATAATGCAGGTCCTTAATACCTGCACCATGATTACGTCTTTGTGATTCGTGCACTACTCTTAACTTGAACCACAGTTGCAGGTGCAACATCACAAAGCTGGGAGTTTACTGGGCTCTCACCAAGTTATAAATGATACAGTTATAGAGAATTGCCTGAAATAGGAGAATAACAACGAAATAGCCACCAAATGCTCAGGCTATGATAGTAGGAACCATGCATGGCATGTGAGGTGCCCTCAGTGCCTGCAGAGGATGCCAAGTGAGAAGACGCAGAACAACAGAGCCTCACCATTTTGTACCTGCCTCACAACCCTGCCATCCAGTTTAGTGCCAAGCTCACTGGGATGTTAACCCTTCACCACCGCACTTGGACAGGTTGTGGCACCCAGCAGCAGCCACATCATACAAAGAGGGGCGACCTCCCCAGACCACAGCGTGAGAGGAGACAAAGCCATCATCAACTGGGTGCCAGCTGCCTCAAACAGACTGCTTCCACTGACACAGTAGCGATCCAGACCGTTTGCACTGCCACGGTGGCCACTCAGGCCAAAGTTACCCTCATCCAGGTTGTAAAAGAGTATGGCAATTTAGGCCAAGTTAGTGAAAAGTATGCCATTTTAGACCAGTTTAGAAAAGAGAATGACAATTTTAGACCAGGTTAGAAAAGAGTATGGCATTTTAGACCAAGTTAGAAAAGGAAATGTCAACTTCACACCCGGTTAGAGTGAAATAGTGGAGGCCAAACACTGACCTGACTAACGGACACAAGACGCAGGTTGTAGATGAGTGGAAGGGTCAGCTGGTGGATGACGATGCTGCCCAACACCACGCCCAGCAGACTGACCCCTATTTGTGACCCGTATAGGTACACTTCAGTGGGATTCCCTGAAGAAAAATAGGGATGGGATTAAAATGGGTTTAGGGAAATACTTTGAGAGAATGAGAGACTGAATAGAAGAGTGCATGTGAGTGAGAAGGAAGGGGAGAGGGAGACCAAGGATGAGATGGAGGGACAGAGTGGAGAGGATGGAGAATTAGAAACTGACTAGGAGAGATGTTAATTGCTTCAGTTTTCGCCATTTATATTCTGCTATGACTTGTATGAATATCATGTTAATTTACTGAAAGATTTGTCTATGGAAGAATGTATAGGAATTTATTGTATCACTCGTGTTGTTGAATAGTGAACCCGGAGGAGAGAGAGAGAGAG
>NC_137034.1:22015716-22157684 GCF_032717465.1 Coenobita brevimanus
CTATTATTATTATTATTATTATTATTATTATTATTATTATCATTATTATTATTATTATTATTATTATTATCAGAAAATCTGACCTAAATTGACATTATCCTAAACTGACCTTGACCTAAATTATTACCGCATGAGTTTACCAAAGTCTGTGTTCATGTTGTGGGTCGAAAATAGGAGTGGATGTACTAACCCTACCTGAGACGTGTTGTTATAATGGCATAGCTTATGAGTCGGCATTGTGTACTGTGCTGGAGTATAGCTTATGCTATTTGTACGTAGCCAACACTACTAATGCCCCACTTAAGCTGTGTACGGGGACACAGATTGGTGATTTCTTGGTATACCCAGCAGCCGTACGTGTATGCCAGGACTTCCCAGTCTCTGTTGAAGATGTGTGCTCAGTTGTTCAGTACACCGACATTACCACCCCATCTAATCTTGAATCTCATGTGAAACAGAGTGATTATCCAGAGTACAGAAGTCACTTGCTTGATCTTTTGCGAGACTACTATGAAGTAGTAGCCCTACCTGGTGAGAACACAGGCAAAACTAGCTTACTCCAGCACAATATTACATTACAGCCTGAAGCTCAACCAGTGTAGGCCTATATCCCTGCGTATCGTTTACCGCACAGCCAACGCCAACAGGCTGATCGTCTTATTCAGGAAATTTGGAATCGAACGTTATCAAACACTCTGACAGTCCATGGAACAGTCCACTATTTCTCGTTCCAAAGAAAGGTGGTGAGTTGCGACCAGTCATAGATTACAGACGAGTAAATGCGCTGACTGTCCCGAACAGATTTCCAATTCCTGTACTCACTGATTTGTTGGAATCCTTAGGAGAAAATGATTTGTTGGAATCCTTAGGAGAAAACAATTGTGTTTTCTCCTCCCTAGATCTTTTGAGTGGCTACTGGTAAGTAGAAATGGAGGAATCATCTCGTCCAATCACCGTATTTAGCACCCCATCTGGTCATTACCATTTCCGTAGACTCCCATTTGGCACGAGAGCAAGATAAGTCATTGCGTATATATACACAACAGCCACCTTTGGCTTTGAAATGAGTATAGAGAAAGTAGGAGGATACAGAAAAGGGTTTGCTGTCAGTTGCCTCAGACAGCTGAGTCTCAGTTAGAAAAAGAAGGTGAGGTTTAGAGGAGGAGAGGTGGTGCTCAACAGAGCGAAAGTTAGTGGAAAGGCCGCGAATGTTGCAGAAATGAAGAAGTGAGTTAGACAGTGGTTCCAGGCACCTCGAGTCGTCACCAGGAGAGGGGCCAATCACCAGGCCAAAGTCTGGCTGCAGGTAAACAAACCTGACGTCGTTATCCCAAGCCCTCAGGAGACTGGAGGATGGCAGGTAATGGACAAACGGTTAGAAGTTGTGTGGTCATGGAAGCCATCTGTTCCAAGCAGCTGTTTGGAGTTTGTTACTTTTGGATGCAAAACCAAGTACCGCACATAAGCTTGCGTTTGTCATCAGATGGGGCAACCATGTATACCTGCATGCGGTTGTGATGCAGACGGATGCCTTAACCCCTAAACCTCGGGGTTGTTTTTGCCTGATTTGCGTGTCTCGCGGGCATATTCATGCTCCGACAAACTTTGTAAAAATATTTGCCAAAAATCAGTTATTAGTCCTAGAATATTATAATTAAATATGCATATGGCACATACCTTCAGCTTTCTCCTGGGATGTTTGTTGAGCCTTCGTCGAGTACCGTAGGACTTGTGGAGATCTCTGAAGTTGGGTAACGAAGTCTCCACTTTAACTTTACACTTCCCGACAACCCGTAATATGATTACCACAGCCTGATATTCTAGAAACACTATTCTTTGATTCTCAAATAGTTTGGAATCCATACTCTAAAAAAAAAAAACACTGTGAAAGCAATGAAAATTACGACCGCGTATGACCTTCCCACTTGCGATCATTTGCCGCTGGTGTTCTGTCATTTATTATTCATAAAAACACTCACAGTTTATATTTCTATTGCTATATAACACTTTTATATATCTACAGTCTTTATCCATAAGTTTCCTTCAGTAATAGTAGTTTATTGTCACTGTAGGCATTCAATTTCTCTTTCAGTAAAATATGTAGCATTCACTTTCTCGTCCTGTATACTAGCGTTGAGAGTGAATCTGTCACTTTCATTTTCACTTTCATAACTCATAGTATTCATACATACTAGAGTGAAACTTTCACTTTCATTACTCCTAGTTTATATACTCGTATTCTTATATTACTACTCATTTACATTTCTATTTACATTCTCTATTTTATTTACATTATTTACATATCTATTTTATTTACACTGTGTTATGCAGTCACTTGCAGTCACTTATAAAACTATTTTCCACTGTTCCCTTATATTTACATTCATTGCTTTCGCTTGCTGTTTACACATTATTTACACATTATTTACATTTCCATTTGCACTGTTTTATT
This sequence comes from Coenobita brevimanus, assembly GCF_032717465.1. NCBI lineage: Eukaryota > Metazoa > Arthropoda > Malacostraca > Decapoda > Coenobitidae > Coenobita > Coenobita brevimanus. The sequence goes on from NC_137034.1 coordinate 22,018,169, forward strand.
CACCAGATAGATCGTAGTCACTGTCTATCATTTTCATTGACAAATTAGCCAGTTCACCTTCCACAGCAGTCACTTAGCTCTAAACCTCTTTCCACACGAGGTTTAGTAGGGAGTAGAGGTCACAGGGCCCTTTGCATGGGGCTAAAAAGCGGCGGAATTGGGCAGGCGCCAATCTAATGCGCCCTCACCTTGAAAGATGACAGTAAAATGAATAGAGTGTAGTGGCCTGCCTAGGGGAGCTGCCAATGTCAGCAGGGTGACAGCTGCTATTATATACGTTATGAAATGATTGGCAGGAAATCTAGACAATACACAATAAATTAGGTAGTTCCAGTTGAATGTAAATATCACTTAGGCTTCTCCCTTCCTTTCTTATATATATTTTTATTACGAGAATAGATTATACGGCATATTTCAAGGGGAAATAAACAGCGAAAATTAGCGAACGAGTGCACGTGAGGTGTTGTCAGGTGATAATTAGCCAGTTCCAGGTGTATGGCACTATCACTTACCTTATTTCTAACGTATGGAAGTGAAGCTTGGACATTGTTGGAAGGACACAAGTCAAGAGTGAGAGCAGTGGAAATGAGTTATTTAAGAGGAGCCTGTGGAGTCATGTGGAGAGACAGGCTGACAAATGAGGATATAAAGGAGCGTTGTGGTGTTGATGTGGATGTGATAGGAAGCGTTATGAGGAACACACTGAGGTGGTTTGGCCATGTGGAGAGGATGGAGGGTGAAAGACTGACGAAGAGAGTGTATGTGAGTGAGGTGGAGGGGGTAAGAGGGAGGAGGAGGCCGAGGATGAGATGGAGGGATGGGATGGAGAGGTATATGAGAGAGGGGGGTGTGAGTTGGGAGCAGGACAGTGAAATGGGGGGGACAGGGCGACTTGGAGGCGATTTGTTTGTGGCCACCCCAAACGGGATTGAGGCGTCTGGCAATAGATAGATGGATAGATATATTATTTGGTATTATTTGGTATAAGAATAGGGCATAGGGCTTATTTCAATGGATGAAATCAGTGGAAAATTCCAGGGAAGATTTACTTAGCGTAGCACGGCCGGGCAGGCGAGAGGAGAGGGTAATGGAGGGGAGGTAGGGAGGGGAGTCAAGAATGGGGAGAAATGACTAAACTGTCAACAATGGATGGGAGTACAGATGAGATTAGGAGTGCTGACTAGTGTTGGACATTGGCAGTACTGATAGATGATACAAGCCACCACTTGAAAGCCAGTGCAAATTCAAAATAACACAGAATCACAAAAGTGACACCCTGTGGTATGATCCCTTGCTCCCAAACGTCACGAAAGTGACGCCCCGCAGTTAAGGGGTTAACATCACAGGCAGTGGACGTGATCTGGATAAATCTTAAGGATTTTAACAGCAACATTAATTGCAAAAGGTAATGGGACACAGGAAAATGATATTCAACCATCGTAATGCCTTCTTGAAGAAACTGATTATATTTTCAGGAAGAAGTGACATTAAAGGAACGAATCTTTACTTTGTGTATAATCCAATCCATAATGGACTAACGAACATTTTAAGTCCTAATTTCCTTCACAATTACCTCATATTTTGCAACTTAAAACCCTTGTATCTCATTAATTCCTCAGTGTTTCTTGCTAAACCTTACATTATTTGGAAGTACACGACAAAAGAGGGAAAACACAAAATTTGACCTTATTTGACCTTTTGACCTCCAAATTTGGCCTTAGTGGTCAAATGCCATTTTGGCAATCTGGTGAAAACCGTATACCACAGTGATACTTTCTAGCATGGTTGTCAGCTTTGAACAAAAAAATGCCATCAAAAGTTTTTTTGAGGGTCTTGACCTGCCGACTTCTTGCTGACGTGGGCTGGATTTCAGTATCATATTAACTCGCAGTTCCTGCTCACACCCGCCCACGTCCAGTGAGGCCACTTGTGCAAGTTATAGTGACGCAAAAGTCCCACCTGCACCTCCCGCGCATGAAAAAAAAAAAATTATGCAAGAAAATAGGGACCAAAAGCCAAAAATCGGCAATGTTGTTCCCTCCTAGGAAAAAAAAAATCAAGATCCGTTGATTTTGAAATGCCTGGACACACTGCGTTTAAATGCCTGGAGGTCATAGACAGGGGGAAATACAGACAGAGGCAGAAGGTTCCAGAATTGACCTGTTGCATGCATAAAGGACTGGGAGTATCGGTAAAATCTTGCATTAGAAGTGGTGTGAATGCCGCCTTGGGCCTAGGAAGAGCAGGCCGAGTCGTTTCTGAGCGACGGATTTCGAGGGAGGGCGGGAGAGCGAACAAGCAATGGTAGGGGAGGGCGTGTTGGTGTGACAGGTCGGGGTGAAGCGATGGGAAAGAAGGAAGAGTTGGGATAGAGGTTAATGCTTGAATTGTCTGTGATTACTCCGAAAAGAAGACAAAAAATTACAACAGTATTTATAGATAACTGTGACTCAGTACATCCTTATCATGTATATATCTATGTCTATCTATCTATCTATTGCCAGACACCTTAATCCAGTAAGCGGTGGCCACAAACAAATCGCCTCCATGTCGCCCTGTCCCCAGCCGTTTCACTGTCCTGCTCCCAGCTCACACACCCCTCACTCATATACCTCTCCACTCCATCCCTCCATCAACAGCCATAATCAAGATACGGGTCTGTATTATCATAGGTTAAGGAAGTTCCCTAACGTACAAGAGTACCTTACTGTACTCTTGTACGTTATATAAATCCTTTCAACATTGCCTTCCTCTGCATAATTCACGTGCAAAGGGATATTAACGAGCCAGATCCAAATATAAATCGCTAAGGAAGAGGTGTTAGAGAGCTTCCTTTTCCGACGAGAATACGAGCCTGTGTCAGTTTTATCTGCAGGGAGTTGTACAGTGAGGGTGAGGACAAGGTAAAAGGAAGTTGGCCATGGTATACTCCTTTTACTATAACTTGGCCTAAAATTGACCTCTCTCCATTGAATGATCAGTTGTAATAAAGGGTTAGCACTAGAATGCAGTGCTAGTCACGAAGCAGTGCTATGGGAAGGACGAAGGGCTGTAGTATTGTCTTTTTCTGCTCTTGTCTTATGAGAAACTGGCTGCGAGAGGACGAAAACTTGGGCTAAGTTAGCGTGAAAAAGGTATAGAAAATATATCAGTCCTTGACAGTTTTCTTGTCCTCACTCTGTGTAGCATTGAAGCTTGGAAATTGGCTGGAAAGGCAGAAATAATGAATGAAACGAGAGAAATATATCCGAAAAGAGCATGTAGAGTTACGCAAAAGGACAGGCAAACAAATAGGGGTGCACGGGAACGTTGTGGTACTGACGTGGATAATACTGAAGGTTTAGGTATGGAGGAAATGGAGAGTGAAAGACTGACTATACTCTTGTCATCTGAACTTGATCAAGATTTTCGCCCTTTTGCAGCATATTCCACATAGGTCGTGGAGGAAATAGACATTGCTGCGGCTCTACATCCTTCCCATAGTTCTTCTCGTGACTAGCACCATATTCAAGAGTTAATTTATTGTTATTACTCAGAATTTAAAACAGAGAGACGACAATTTTAGGCCAAGTTAGAGTAAAACGAACTTAGGAGATCGTGATAGAGATGGAAGGAGATAGAAGAAGAAGACTGTGGTGCTGTGAGGTGGAGAGGCATGTGGATTAGAGTGGTGTGGAACGGAGAGGGGACAGCCTGATGGGAAGCGGCAGGGGGCCAGGGCAGCGGTTTGTGCTTAACCAACCCCTATGTGACTAAGGCTTCCGTAAAGAGATATAATATTTTACAATCCTGTCGACTGGTGAAATGGAAGAATTGAACTGACATAACGTGAGGTGTTAACTGTGAGAATGCGACAGTTTTGACGCGACTTTTGCCTTTATTTAGCCAAGAAAAATCCTTCCACTTACTTTATTATTTTGCTTTAAGAGGACAGAACTTGCAAGCAATATGCAGGATTTCGTTGAAATCATTAAATCGGTGAATGCACAGCTGGTGGGTTAATTTTCTGGGTCGTAATAACAGACTACCACACCTGCACTTTCTATCCCTCCCGCTGTTACACAACGCCACACTACACCACACCACACCACCCTCAGAGCTTACTGATCACACCACACCTCCGCACCTCCCACTGCCACACCTGTGCTCAGTGAAGCAACATCTGCCTGATGAACGACTTGTTGCATCTGATCTTCCTGCTGCCACATCACCTTTGTACACACCAAGATACAAAGTCGCGCAACATTGTCTCTGGACTGTCTCGCATCTGTCTCAGAAAAATCTAAATTTGTCTCGCAACAGTTGCTAGACACTGTCTCTGGGTCACGTACACACAGAGATACTTTATCCAGCAAAAGTCGCGCGACAATGTCACCAGACTGTTACGCAACTGTCTCAGGAAAATCTATATCTGTCGTTGGACAGTCGCGCGACAGTCCAGAGACAAGATTTCTGCTGTATCTTGTCTCCCACTAGAAATGGAAGACAAGATACAAGTTGCTCGGTGCGGAGGGATTTGGCAATGGATGACGGAGTTTGTTTTGTTTTTTGTTTTTCTTTTAAAGTGCGCATTTAAAAATGCACGCCTCCTGCTATGAGGCGTCAGTGTTCATATATTTTAACATTATTTATGCATAACAGTTGTTTATACATTGAATAATTATATGTATATGGTTCAATCCTAAATAATTTCAGAGTATATTTATACACTCTAATTTTGCATAAAAGTTATTCATCATCGTTGAAAGATTATACTGTATGTATACGGATCTGTTCTAATAATAATTATGGTATATTTACACGTTTTACATTCATCGTTGAAAAATTATGGGTACGTATATGGTTCAGTCATGACAGTTCTTAGCTTTAGTGATTCCACTGTTGGTTTTGGCAATTATTCACACACACACACACACACAAACATATATATTGTTACGGAACAGAGAAAGATAACGTACACTTTAAGTGAGAATACTAAGAGTCACTACTGTCCCGTAAAGTTCCAGGTTCAAATCAAAAGAGTTAGGTAAAATTACAGGTTAAAGTTTAATGCTCAAACTAACAACAGAACATTCAGGACTCATAAGGATAATGTAATGGCAAATAAACAGGTTAAATATATGGTTAACTGCAATAGCCTCTATTAACACGAAATTAGCAAGAGTAAATTTATCTAAGTCAGCCCTGATAAATGAAAATACACCGGGTAATGCTCAGTTAATGCAAGATAAATTATTACAGATACAAAATATTATTTAAAATGACTGATATAAAACCCCACATTAATCACAAAGACCTCACTAGGCCTAAGAATCAACCCTATGCTACACAGTACAAGAAAAAATACAACAGTTATACTCAAATTACACACAGCTGCTACATGTTTGGAGATTTCATGACCACTCACAATAATAATAGCTGTACAGGGGAGGACAGAGATGTGAACAAAATGAGGAGCAGATCTAAGTGGCCATGATGCAGAGACTGAGCTCATTATATAGGGGCCGGCAGAGCTTGATACAACTTGTAAGAAGGACGCGCAAATGAAGCCATGGGGACAAAGAGGTGACAATCCCGCTCTGAATAACAGAGAGAACGACTTACTCGACTATAACGGTAGAAGGGGGGGACTGAGGCAGAACACGCACGTGATCAAACATGCAGCATACTGTGCGTTAAAATTACACAAAGGATGATGAAATCATAGGCTATGTAACACCTCCCCACAAAGAAAAAGAAATTTACAAAGGAAATTTCTTATTACTCTAAAACAATCTGTATATGGCATTACAGACCATGCAAAGGTCTTTCCTAATGTTACAAAACATGAGATCTCCCTAGCACATTCAGTCATAGGTACTTGCCAGTATCCCTTTAACAAATCAAACTTACTTATGTACCTAGCCTTTCCGATCTTGTCTATGCAATCTTCCACGCGAGGGAGAGGGTAAGTGTCTGTTTTGGTTATCTGATTAACACGTCTGTAGTCGATGCAAAGCCTCTGTGACCCACCTGGCTTAGGGACTAGAGCGACAGGAGAACTCCACTCGCTCTGACAGGGCTCAATCATCTTGTGGTCCAACAGGTAGCCAAGCTCCTTCTGGATGAGAGGAACTTTCACTGGGTTCACACGGTAAGGAGGCAGTTTAATTGGCTTTGCGTCTCCAACCTCGACATCATACATCAACACAGTAGTTCTTCCTGGAGTGGCACGGAACACTTGCGGGTACTCCTGCAGTAATGCCGAAAACTCCTGCCTTTCCTCGGGAGGTAGATGAGAAAGCTTAGTCTGGAGATCATTCATGATATCAGGATTCTTCCCCAAACTATCACTCAGGCTCATACTGCATGGGAGAGCTTCACTTGCAGACTCGGGTGGAACAGCTACAGTGCAGACTGCATTATTTTCGTCCCGCCTGTGATATAACTTTAGCATGTTGATGTGACATAGTTGCTTGCTCTTTCTACGATCTGGTGTGGCGATGACATAGTTGACATCACTGAGTTTCTTCTCCACGAAATAAGGACCACTAAACTTGGCTTGAAGAGGTTGCCCATGAACTGGTAGCAGAATCAAAACCTGATCTCCTGGCTGAAAGTGGCGTAACCTGGACTTCTTATTATACCAAGTCTTCATCTTCTCTTGAGCAGCTCCTAAATTCTCTCTCGCCAGCTGTAAAGCAGTGGACAGCCGTTCTTTGAACTTCATCACATACTCCAGCAGGTTGACGTCATCTTCCTCCGACAGCCAGCATTCCTTGAGTAACTTAAGGGGTCCTCTTACTTCATGGCCAAACAGTAGTTCAAAAGGTGAGAAGCCCAGTGATTCATTTGGAGATTCTCTTGCGGCAAATACAACAAATGGAAGACCTTTGTCCCAGTCTTTCTGATGTTCCAAACAGTATTTCTTGAGCATCGATTTGAGTGTTTGATGATATCTCTCCAACGCTCCTTGGGTCTGGGGATGGTAAGCTGAAGATGTGATCTGGGTGATGCCCAACTCTTTCAGAGACTGCTTGAAAACATTTGACATGAAATTACTTCCCCGGTCTGACTGTACCTCCTTGGGCAGACCAAACTTTGTGAAGAACCCTAGCATTTCCTTAACCACGTTCTTTGCTGAGATATTTCTAAGTGGAATGGCTTCAGGATAACGAGTAGCCATATCAATCAGGGTCAACACATAAGAAAATCCTGAAGAAGTCTTAGGAAGAGGGCCCACAATATCCACCAACACACGGGTGAAAGGCACCTGAAAAGGAGGAATGGGAACTAGAGGTGCAACCTTTTCGGTCTGATTACACTTCCCCACAACTTGACAGGTGTGACAAGACTTACAATACCAGGAAACATCCCTGAAGATACCTGGCCAGTAGACGTGTTTCAAAATGCGTGCCACAGTCTTCCTCACTCCAAGGTGTCCTGCCAAACTGGAATCATGAGCCACTCTAATGATATCCTGCCTACAAACACGAGGGATGACAACTTGATGTACAACCTCCCATTCACAGTCGGCTGATGCTGTTGGGGGTCTCCACTTCCTCATAAGTACTCCTGACTTTACATAATAACAAGTAGAAGCACCGGCTGACTCTTCTTCACTGTAAGCAGAGTTAGCTAGACCTTTCAACTCAGGGTCAGCAACCTGCAACTCAACCAACTCTTGACGAGACAAATTATCAACACTACGGGGTACTGCCTCATCTGGTGAGTGGTCCAAATTAGCAAGAAAAGAGTCAGCTAGGATAACATCATCATCATCATTATCCTCTAAATTACCAGTAACTTTAGACTTAGCCCTAGTGACAGCACATGCAGGGAACACATCAGGGACATCACAATCCTGGGACGCAGCCACTGGCTCACTAGACAACTGAGGAGCTGGACACACTTGACTTCCACCAATATCATTTCCAAGTAAGAAAGTTACACCTGACATTGGGAGTGTCTCAACCAACCCAACCATAACGGAACCATTAACAAAACCAGACTCTAAATTCACTCTGCACAGAGGGACAGAGAAGTAATTATTCCCTACACCTTGTAAGATTACAGTTTCATCAGAGGAATTAACATTAGAGCCTAGAACACTGGTCAGCATAAGGGATTGGCAAGCACCTGTATCACGATATATTTTAACTGATTTCCTGTCATTACTGTCCAGAGGACTGACAAAACCATCAGACAGGAAATTAGCACATGAACTCTTGAGAGTGTCACCCACGTTACTGCTCAAAAGAGGAGCTCCATCATGAGAATTTAAGTTACCCCTGAAAGCAGGTTCAGTTAACTCAGTTAAAGAATTCTGGGAACTCTCAAGAGTGGACACTAGACCAATTGACTGAATATTTAAAGACTCCTTTTTGTTCACATCACGCTGTCTCCTGAAACATCTCTCCGTAGTATGACCAAGCTTACTACAATAAGTACATTTACTTTTCTGAAATCTAGAGGTGAAGCTGGTATTTACTTCCTGAGAAACATCATCCTTATTCTCTTTCCTGTTACCTGTACTCTGAGTAGAGGCAACGTACTTACTCTCAGCTTTCCCTTTTTCTCTAGAATATCTCTTGTGAGTGAGAACATACTCATCAGCTAAAACTGCAGCATCAGACAAATTATCTATTCTTTTCTCATCAAGATATAGGCTTACATCTTTACTAATACACCTTTTGAAGTCCTCCAGCAAAATCATCTGCTTAAATTTGTCAAAATCAGAATCCACATTCTTAGAATTTAACCACTGCTCTAACAGATCTTTGATTTTTGCATACTCAACATGGGATTGCTTATCTTGCTTGTAAGTTGTCCTAAATTTTACTCTATAGGCTTCAGGAACAAGCTCATAGGCCTTAAGAATCAAGCTCTTAACTACATCATAATTATCAGATTGATCCTGAGGCAAAGATGCATAAGTTACTTGTGCTTTACCGGTGAGAACAGTTTGAAGGAGTACTGGCCAATTCTGTTTGGGCCAATTAAAACCTGTAGCTACCCTCTCAAACAACTGAAAATACTTTGTTAAATCAGATTCATTAAAAGGAGGGACAAGTTTAACATTTTTAGCCACATCAAAATCATCAGAGCTAGATGATCCAGTTCCACCTTGTTTCATGCGATACTCATGGTCTGCCTGAATCCTGGCAAGTTCAATTTGTGCCTGTATCTGTGCCTCCTGAATACGAGCATTTGCCTGAAATTCAGCCTCCTTAGCTTTTGCCTCCTGCAGGGCTAGCTGTAACTTAGCTAATTCAATCTGCGTTTGCTCATTTGGAGGAGTTACATTAAACAAGCTTTCATTAATCATGTCAACAATTTGATCTTTAGAATGATGAGAGCGAACAGCAATTCCCAATTGTTGAGCAACAAGCTTAAGTTCATTCTTTGTTCTGTTTTCTATATCACACACTGTTTGCACATTTAACAAAAAATCTTTGGCTTCATCAAATGTAGTAATAGTAGCCATCATGAATATATCACAGTCACAAAATATCAAGCAATATCCTTATGATAATATCCTGAATATCCTGATGAGAGGTCGCCAAATTTATGTTACGGAACAGAGAAAGATAACGTACACTTTAAGTGAGAATACTGAGTCACTACTGTCCCGTAAAGTTCCAGGTTCAAAACAAAAGAGTTAGGTAAAATTACAAGTTAAAGTTTAATGCTCAAACTAACAACAAAACATTCAGGACTCATAAGGATAATGTAATGGCAAATAAACAGGTTAAATATATGGTTAACTGCAATAGCCTCTATTAACACGAAATTAGCAAGAGTAAATTTATCTAAGTCAGCCCTGATAAATGAAAATACACCGGGTAATGCTCAGTTAATGCAAGATAAATTATTACAGATACCCAATATTATTTAAAATGACTGATATAAAACCCCACATTAATCACAAAGACCTCACTAGGCCTAAGAATCAACCCTATGCTACACAGTACAAGAAAAAATACAACAGTTATACTCAAATTACACACAGCTGCTAGATGTTTGGAGATTTCTTGAGCACTCACAATAATAATAGCTGTACAGGGGAGGACAGAGATGTGAACAAAATGAGGAGCAGATCTAAGTGGCCATGATGCAGAGACTGAGCTCATTATATAGGGGCCGGCAGAGCTTGATACAACTTGTAAGAAGGACGCGCAAATGAAGCCATGGGGACAAAGAGGTGACAATCCCGCTCTGAATAACAGAGAGAACGACTTACTCTACTATAACGGTAGAAGGGGGGGACTGAGGCAGAACACGCACGTGATCAAACATGCAGCATACTGTGCGTTAAAATTACACAAAGGATGATGAAATCATAGGCTATGTAACAATATATATATATATATATATATATATATATATATATATATATATATATATATATATATATACGTAGATGCTGGCGCTCACCATCCACTTACTCGATGTAGTGCTGCCCTTGGGTGTCTGCCCTTTCCTCTCCTCCATTCTTCTTTCCTTCCATCCTCTTCTGTGTTTCTTTTCTTCATTCTTTCCTCCTCCTTCTGCTTACGGATGACTTTACACTCCCTCTTCTATCTTTCATTCCTTCATTCTTTCCTTTTCCTTCTGCCTATGGGTGACTCTACACTGAGTGACAAGACAAAATGGTTTCCTGTACACCAGGAAACCATTTACTACGCTGGGTGGTAATCATATAACCAAATTTTGGCGTCTGGTGGTTTAGTGAGTAATTACGGCGCTCCAATCGGATTGAGCCGGTGAGGGTTTATATCCAAGGGCTGGTTGGGAGGGTTTATATCCAAGGGAGGGTTGGGGTTTATTGCTCACGTAATGCCACTCAGGGATGAGTGTGGCTGGTCACTCTCATCTTAAATCTCAGGACCAATTTGCCTAGCCCCGAGCTCCTACGCTCCTCATGGGGCAATGTAGGATTGGGTGATGAATGAATAAAATGAAAAATATATACCGGTATATATGGTATATATATATATATATATATATATATATATATATATATATATATATATATATATATATATATATATATATATATATATATATATATATATATATATATATATATATATATATTCGTCCATAAATGTATATCTTCACATACACATTTTGCCTGTGACTGGAATATCACTTCTTGAGTTTAATATGAAAATGTTGGTTGTAAACTGATATTTCAAAATTCACGTGGTGGTCGATTCAATCACGGACGCTCTACAAAGTCGCTAGACTGTCTCTCGATTGTCTAGCAACAGTCCAGCGAGAAAGTAGCAGAAATGTCTAGCGACCGTCTGGCAACAGTCTCTAGACAATCCAGAGACAAAGTTGCCTTGTCTCCAGTGTGTCTCTGGACTGTCGGCCATCTGTATCTGGATTGTCTCGCAACAGTGGAGATACAGAGTCGCTCGACTCTCTCTAGACTTTGTATCTTGGTGTGTACAAGGCTTTATGAGACACTGACACCTGCTGCGCGACACGCTGCTACGCCGCTCTCTGTTATAAATACACTGCCACACTACACACTGCCAAACCTCTCACTGCCACACCACACAGCCACACATCTCACTATCACATCACACATTGTCACATCTGACATTGCCACACCTCACACTGCCACACCTCACACTGCCACACCACAATCTGCCACACCACATACTGCCACACCTCACAATGCCACATCTTACACTGTCACACCAAACACTGTTACACGTCACACTGCCACACCTAACGCTCCAACACTGCCACATCTCACACTCTAACATTTTACACTCCCATATCTTACACTGCCACACCTCACACTTCCACGCCTCACACTGCCACACTTCACACTACCATACCTCACACTGCTGCATGGTACACCATCAAGCCATATTCACTGTTTCAAGGAGCGAAGCGAGCAAGAACACTGTATTTCAGCCAAAATTTTGTGTGCAAAATTCTTGCCTCCAATGGTTTCTAATATTTCTCTGTTTGTTTTCTTCTCAGCAATTTTACCATTCGTGGCGTGTCATAATATTTTGAAACTATCATGAAAATTGCCTTCGTGTGGTATGTACCAGTCTTTATATTTATCAAAAAGTGCCAACATTAGTTAAAAACAGTCGACAATAATTCTGCATAGCCAAGAACAGAGTACCAATTTTCCCGCCAGCTATAAGGCCAATCATGGCATGTTGTACCTTTTCTTAAACTTCCCTGAAAACTGCTTTCCTGTGGTACTAGTAGGTTTTCATAGAAAAGAAAGGAGCCAAATGTACCCCCCAAACACACACACACACACACACACAAACACACACACACACACACACACACACAAATCACCTTTCTCGCTAGGACATATTCCACACTTGTGGTGTGGAGGTCTATTTCTTGATTTCTTATTCCCTAGATACTTATTAGTGTGGTTTGTCTTCTGCCACAGCCCATACTATAGTCTCTTTGGTTGACCAGTGTAGCTGAGATGTATGCAGTAAGTAGGGTGTGTTTGATTCGCGGCTGCTGATTGGCCGCCGATGATGTCACTAAAGAAAATGCAGGTATGTATTGTTGTGCAGCATGCGGCCGTAGGTGTACACCGTGGGTGGATATTATAGCGCAACATGCGGACGTAGGTGTACACCGTGTGTGGATGTAGTGCAACATGCGGACGTGGATATATACCTATTTATTTATCTCTTGCCAGACGCCTTAATCCCGTACGGGGTGGCCACAAACAAATCGCCTCTAAGTCGTCCTGTCCCCCGCCAGATGACTGCTCTGCTCCCAACTCACACCCCTCTCTCTCATACACCTCTCCACTCCATCCCTCCATCTCATCCTCGGCCTCCCCCTCCCTCTTCCCCCCTCCATCTCACTCACATACTCTCGTCGTCAGTCTCTCACCCTCCATCCTCTCCACATGGCCAAACCACCTCCGTGTGTTCCTCATAACGCTTCCTATCACAACCACATCCACACCACAACGCTCCTTTATATCCACTTTTTTTTTTTTATGCAAGGAAGAAGGAACCAAAGGCCACGAGCCCGCAATAACAGTTCCCTCCAAGAGAAAAACAAAATACAATAGAGAGCCAAATTCAAGATACGATCATTACGAGATGCCTGGACACACTGCGTTTGAAAGACTGGAGATCATAGGCAGCAGGAAATACAGACAGAGGGAAACAGTTCCAGAGTTGACCTGTTGCATAAATGAAGGCCTGGGAGTAACGGTTAACTCTTGCATTAGATAGTTGGACAAAAAAGGGATGAGAGTTTGCTGCTAGACGGGTGCTACGTGCCTGTCTCTCCATGTGACTCCACAGGCTCCTCTTAAATAACTCATTTCCACTGCTCTCACTCTTGACTTGTGTCCTTCCAACAACGTCCAAGCTTCACTTCCATATGTTAGAGTTGGTATCACAATACTCTCATGTAGTAACTTTATCACTTCCATGCTCACTTCCCTGTTTCTTATCACTGCTTTCAAGGAACCAGCAACCTTTCTTCCTTGTTGTACCCATTCAAGCACTTCACCCTCCAAACTTCCATCCTTACTCATCACGCTTCCTAAGTATTTAAACGTACTCACATTTTCCATTTCCTCACCATTCAACCTCACTGTACATTCACTGCCCTCACCCCTCTCAAAGACCATCACTTAACTCTTCCCTACATTAACCTTTAGATTCTGTTTCTTACACACTCTCCCAAACTCATCCACCAAGTCTTGAAGCTCCCATTCGTTTTCACTCAACAACAGAGTATCATCTGCAAACAACAGTACAGGGAGTTTCCAAACACTGTCCTCTCTCACCAGGGCCACTCCAACATCCACTGCCCTACCTTGTACCTCTTTTATTACCCCATCCATGTGCAGATTGAACAACCATGGAGACATGACACATCCCTGTTTCTACCCAACCTTCAAAGAGAAAAATTCACTCAGTTCACCATCCACACGCACTGCAGCCTTAGCACCATCATACATACCCTTTACAGCATTCAACAACTTCCCATCTGCTCCATATGTTCTTAATACTTTTCGTGGATTTCGGGTTTAAATATTCCCGCCCACTACAGCACATTTTTATAAATAGTTTTCTGTGTTGTATAATTTGGGTAAAATATTATTTATCGCTAGAGATGAATTTGGTCACGGAGAAAACAACGAAATTAGTTATAATGATTCAGTAATGTTAAGATTCATTTCATTTACTTCGTGCACGAAGCTGCTCGAAGCTGTACAGTTCTCTCCCTGCTACCAGACAGTGCAGTTCTTTCCTTGCCACCAGCTAGTACAGACGTGCCTTAAGCATTCTTCAAGAATTATCCATCTCTCTCTGCATTTATTACCGTCAAAACCACAGCTAAGTACTCAGCATATTTATTAGGCCTAGCATATTTATACTGAGTACTGATCAAAACGCCATATTCACATACTGTTTATAATAATGGTGAGTTGTTGTTTCGCTTTATGTTAGTTTACAATTAAGACCCCCTACAGTGATAATAACTAACATAAACTTGGTGCCGTGACCAGGATTTGATCTAGTGATAGAACAGGGGGATTGTGGGTGTGAGAGCCGAGCATTGTTTGTGCTGTGTCGGCAAACAACCATATGTTGCGTGGGGCATCAGAGGAGGCTGTGCGTGGTTGGGGGGGTTTCGGGGTAGGGTTTGAACCCTCCCCAGTAGATTATCCATCCTCTTTGAAGAAAGTAGCTTTCTTTGGGCATTCCTATGTCCAGAGATTCCCACTAGGTTGTCCGGTGCAGTATCCAGACGATGCTCCGGCCTTTTATGTCCGCAAATTTGGTGTGCCTGGTGCTAAGGTCAGCACAATTAGAGATACAGTAGAAGTCCGATTTTTCGGCATCTATGGGACCAGGCAAGTGCCGAAATATCAAAATTGCCGAATTATCGAAAACCCTACCCACTCAGTACCTTATATGTTTCGGTGAACACTATCATCATTACTCATATCATTACAAATGTGTTTGGAGAGAGTACTGTATACTGTTTGATACTGTACAATACTGTAATGAATACAGTACTATACAGTGGAAGCTCGATTATCCAGCTTTCGGTATATCCAGGCCCTGACCCAATGGTTCAGTGGTATAGTAATTCATAGAATTATCCGTACGATAGCTCCGGTTTAAACAGGAAGCATCCATTTTCTAGGGAGAGAGCCATGGATAAACCAGAGAGAGTCTTGCTCACCCTGCCCCCACCCACACCTGCTCACAACTCGATCACAAGGGTGGTAGGATGGAGTTTGGTGAGGCAACTGTTACTCCTGACGTAGCCTAACCTTGCTTAACTACTTAATAATTTAACCTAACCTGACCTAACCTGGGCTCCAGTTGGGAAATTGGGAAACTAAATCCATTTTTGTGTACGATGAGTTTCATCCATTATGCCCGAAGCAATCGTAGGTATGGCTTAAAGAACGTGATAAAAGAGAAAATCTTTCAGCAAGAGAAGGTAATTTACTACCCTCAAAATAGAAAAACACAGAAAACAAACTGGAGGAATATGAAGTGAATTGGTGAGGTCTTTAGGCTGTATGCTTAGACGAAAAGTAATGGGTTTCCTAGTTTTAGGGAACGAAATGAAACAAGAATGTCTGCTAATCAGAAAAAAAAAAAAATACTCATCTCATGTGTTCTCGTAAGTTAGCATTGAGTTCTGCATTTTTCGTTAGGTATCGCGCCTCCCAACACATTTCGGACCAACAGAGCATTGTTATTTCTTCCTCTTACATTTACTGTTCACTCTTTTGTTCGTTCCTAAGTGTACTGTATGTGTGAAAGAGAGAATTAATACAAACAATAATGCATTCCATTAACCCCATCATAGCTGTCAGCCTCGAACAATGCTTTACTGTACCGGTGTCAGGGATGTTGGGTTAGGGAGAGCTATAAAAAACTGCGAACAATTATGGGAAGGGAACGAAGGTCACTGGTATGTTTTCACGACCCTCCTCTCCCTTAAACAGTCAGGGGGCCTGCCACTTTATCTCAGATGTTTTTGCCGATATGTTTAAATGCTAATGTAACATGCACCCTAATTATGAGTAAGTTTCTTCCAATATGCCGGAAACAAACGTAGGTAAGGCTTAAGGAACGTTATGATAATAAGAAAACAAACTAGAAAAATACAAAAACAAACTAGAGAATATGAATTGAATTGGTAAGGTTATTACGCTGTATGCTTGGACGAAAATTTAAGAGTTTCACAATTATAGGGGACGAAATGGAACAATTATGTTTACTAATAAGAAAAAATACTTTCATCTCAAGTGTTCTTGTAAGGTGGCATTCAGTTCCACATTCATTGTTCGATGTCGCTTCCCAACACATTTCGGACCGACAGAGCATACAGTTATTTCTGCTCCTAACAGTTAAGTGTACATTTATTGCACATTCTTTTGTTCGTTCGTGTATGTGTGAAAGAGAGAGTATTGATACAAACAATAATGTATTCCATTAACCCCTTATGGCTGTTAGCCTTGAACAATGCTTTACTGTACCGGTGTCAGTAACGTTAAGTTAGGGAGAGCCATAAAAACTGCGAACAATTATGGGAAGGGAACCAAGATCACTGGTATGTTTATACGACCCTACTCTACAATCCCAAACAGCTCGGCGGTCCTTTCATCCCAGATGTTTTCGCCGATATGTTTAAATGCTAAAGTAACATGCACCCTAACTTTATGTTTAAATTCTAATGTAACATGCCCCCTAATTTTCTTTCACGAATCATAACAAATCACAAGATGGGTTTAGGGAGGAGGGGAAAAAGCCAAGTGTACCAGACGAGTCTTCTCACATCTGTAAGAAAAAGAAACTGACTTTATAACTTTGAAAAAATGGTTTCAAGGTCTGCCACGGGAGTACACAAATTTCTGAACTCACGAACATTGAGTATTTGAGGGGGGTAAACATACGCTTTGCTGTAAGCAGTAAAAGCACCTTACCAAATCAGTTCATCCTGATAGTCTGTTATATTTTTCTGATTATTTCTGGGTTGGTAAATAAACATTTCTTGTTAAATCTTTCCCCGCTGTTTTTATCTGTTCTGGTGTGACGACTCTTTGATTCGTTAACGTAATGGCAGAAGACAATGTTCTAATCTAAGTGTTTAAACCTGGCCTAACCTAGCTTAACTGCACTTAATAATGTAACCTAACCTAATCTTCAGTTGGGAAGTTGGGAAACGAAGTCCACATTTGAGTACGATGAGTTTCGTCCATTGTGCTGGAAACAATCGTAGGTACAGCTTTAGAACGTGACGATACTAACAGGGAGGAAATCTTTCAGTAAGAAAACGTGATTTACCGAACTGAATATAGTCTGAAAAATACTGAAACAAGCTGGAGGAATATACATTGAACTGGAAAGGTCTTTCTGGTACTTAAGTGTACATTTACCGGTAAATAAATCAGTCTAACAGTTTGTCCTCTCTTTATGCTATAGGAGAAAGAGCTAGCCTCTGAGCTTCATGGCAGTGGTAGACTCGTTCCATCACTTTCACTATCTCATTCACTAAGGCGGGTAAAGGCGGGTAGCTAGCTGGCGAGCCTCATGGAGAATTTCAAGACTGACGAAAAAAATCGGAGAATCTGCCGAACGATCGGAGATTTTCGTAAATGGGACTATTTCTCAAAACTGCCGAAATGTCAGATTTGCCGGGGAATTGGATGCCGAAATATTGGACTTTTACTGTAGTAAGGAATACCAGGACCTCCTAACATACAAGCCAGACTTAACAATTCTGATCGTAGGGGGGAACGACTTATCCCTAGATGCGGACTTGAATCAGTTGGCCCTCGATATAGAAGCCCTGGCTAGGGAAACTGAAGATGAAACAGGGGGCCACTGCCTCATTATCGGTATCGAGAAAAGGACAAACCCCCGAGATATGGCCTATGAAGAATACATCCGGGCCAGAAACGTAGTGAACCAGCGCCTGAAGAGAACTTTTCCTTTCGCAAAGGCTCGGTTTATCTTCATGGGGATGAATGAGTCTGACCTGTCATGGGATGGGGTACATCTGGATACGCCAGGCAACAAAAGGGTGTTCGATGGCCTTCTGAGAAGAGCGTGTTGCTTTCTTGGGCAGTAAGCTCCTTGTGAGGGGGTTTAAGGTTTGATCTCCTGGACTGCCTAACATACTACCATCACAGGGGCTTTACAAAATTATGTCAAAATTTTAATATAGAAATTCGGCTTTGTTTTAATTCATTTTATTTATCTGGATTCGCCCAAGAAAGAGTACATTCAACTTGAAATTCTGCATTGTCATCCGCTTTCACTTAATTGCCTATAATTAAAATGGATAAGATAAAATCATTAAGGAGGCTTAGAGCTGCCAAAAGGGAGCAGTCACAAAACTGACCGCTAACTTGACAGAATTTATAGAACATGCCGCAACCGTTCATGATATCAAAGGAATGAAAGTGACGGTTGAGAAAATCCTCGGTGAGATAGTCTTACAATCAGGAGTTGTATGAATTATATCCTGATGAAGACCTAGAAGAAGAAGTGGTCAGTGATGTGGAATATGTTAATAAGGTCAACAGACACTTGATAGAATTAGAGAGTGCTCTAGAATTACCCGCCAAGGACTCGGTAGTACAAGAACAGACAGGGATTCGGAAAGCAGTGGGAATTAAATTACCGTCTCTGAAACTGCCGATATTTGGTGGTGATCCGATTCAGTGGCTGGGATTTTGGGGAGCTATTTGAATGTAGTGTGCACTCCCGAACAGATCTGACAGACATCCAGAAATTTACATATCTTAAGGGACAGTTAAGTGGTGAAGCACTCCAAATTATTAGTGGATTCAGTTTGGTAGCAGCTAGTTATGAATCAGCAGTCACAGTTTTAAATAATACCTACGGTCAAGAAGATCGCATAAAGGCTGCTCACATTGTTAATTATGTAATTTACCTCCTCCACCTCATGAAGTGAATGAACTAAAGGACTTTTCTGCATCATTTGAATGTGCGTTAGAATCACTGCGTACAATGGGAGTGACTGTGAGTGAAATTTGTGCTGTTTTACTCCATAATAAACTCCCTGGTGCACTTTCGGAAGTGATCAAACGTGAACTTAAAGTGAAGTGGTTGGAAGTAGATGATTATGTTCTTGTGTTAAAGACGGAGGTATGTAACATCGAAAGTAGACAGAATCCCTTAGAACATTTGGATGAGACCGCTTCGGCAGCATATGCAGTAAAGCAAGTGAAACACGCTGAACCTGTGCAGAGGAATGGATGTAAATTGTGTTTTAAACCAGGACATTTTTGGGCCAAGTGTACAAGGTATAAAGTAAAAGGGGCGAAATTAAAGAAAGCAAGGCAATTGAAGCTGTGTGTCGGGTGTTTGTCGGCAGATCATGGTAGTCAGGGTTGTACAAATCCGAAAGTAAGGCCATGCCGATATTGCCAGCAGAAACACTATAACTATTTGTCTCCGACTGCTCGTTCTGAACCCCATGAACAAACAGTAACCCAAGAACCAACAGTGACAATGGCTGTGGCTTCGAGTCGTAATGCAGTGTTGTTGCCAGCGATTCAGATCCCATTGGTTTCTCAGAGGGCCAGCAGAGCAAGGTTAGGGCTCTATTAGATCACAACGTACCTTTGTTCTAAGATCAAGTTTAGCGAACTTGAAGGTAAAGAAGATGAGAAAGGAACGTTTACAACTGCAAGGATTTACTGGCTCTATGGGTAGTGATGAGTATGAGGTAGTGGAGTTGTTTTACCGCCATCGTAGAAAGGTGCGCAAGTTGACGGCGGTGGTTGTAGGCGAACTACCTAACTATAAGCCAGGGAAGGGACTGCAACATAATGTGCGGGATCTGAAGGCTCGAGGCTACAAGTTAGCAGATCCAAGTGTCACTAGTGGGGATATAGTCGAACTGCTGATTGGGGCGGACTTTTATTATCACTTTGTACAATATCTATCTATCTATCTATCTATCTATTGCCAGACGCCTCAATCCCGTTTGGGGTGGCCACAAACAAATCGCCTCCAAGTCGCCCTGTCCCCCGCCATTTCACTCCCTTTCTCCCAGCTCACACCCCCCTCTCTCATATACCTCTCCACCCCATCCCTCCATCTCATCCTCGGCCCCCCCCTCCCTCTTTCCCCCTCCACCTCACTCACATATACTCTCTTCGTCAGTCTTTCACCCTCCATCCTCTCCACATGGCCAAACCACCTCAGTGTGTTCCTCATAACGGTTCCTATCACATCCACATCAACACCACAACGCTCCTTTATATCCTCATTCGTCAGCCTGTCTCTCCATGTGACTCCACAGGCTCCTCTTAAAGAACTCATTTCCACTGCTCTCACTCTTGACTTGTGTCCTTCCAACAACGTCCAAGCTTCACTTCCATATGTTAGAGTTGGTATCACAATACTCTCATGTAGTAACTTTATCACTTCCATGCTCACTTCCCTGTTTCTTATCACTGCTTTCAAGGAACCAGCAACCTTTCTTCCCTGCTGTACCCTTTCAAGCACTTCACCCTCCAAACCTCCATCCTTACTCATCACACTACCCAAGTACTTAAACGTACTCACATTTTCCAATTCCTCACCATCCAACTTCGCTGTACATTCACTGACTTCACCTCTCTCAAAGACCATCACTTTACTCTTCCCTACATTCACTTTTAGATTCCGTTTCTTACACACACACTCAAACTCATCAACCAAGCCTTGCAGCTCCCCTTCGTCTTCACTCAACAACACAGTATCATCTGCAAACAACAGTACAGGGAGTTTCCAAACACTATCCTCTCTCACCAGGGCCACTCCAACATCCACTACCCTACCTTGTACCTCTTTTATTACCCCATCCATGTACAGATTGAATAACCATGGAGACATGACACATCCCTGTTTCAACCCAACCTTCAAAGAGAAAAATTCACTTAGTTCACCATCCACACGCACTGCAGCCTTCGCACCATCGTACATACTCTTCACAGCATTCAACAACTTTCCATCTACTCCATATATTCTTAACACTTTCCACAATCCTTGTCTATCCACCCTGTCATATGCTTTCTCCAAATCCATGAATGCCGCATACAACTTCTTTCCCTTTTCTAGAAACTTTTCCACTAAAGATCTGAGAATGAATATCTGATCTACACAACCTCTTCCCTTCCTAAAGCCTCCCTGTTCTTCTCCAACTAATTTCTCTATTCTTTCTCTAACTCTGTCAATAAGTATCCTACCATACACTTTTCCTATTATACTAAGAAAACAAATGCCCCTATGGTTACCACACACTTCTTTTTCCCCTTTTCCTTTGTACAAGGGAATAATTATACCTGACTTCCAATCCTCCGGGACTCTACCTTCCTCCCAGGCCAATCTGCACATCTTTCACATCCATTCTACTACTATCTCTCCCCCATGTTTCAGCATTTCACCACACACTCCATCAATTCCTGGGGCTTTCCCTGATTTAACTTTCTTCATTGCTTCCACAACTTCTATCCTACTGATTTCTTCCTGTCTTTGTACACGCTGGCTATATAAGGGAAGGAGGCATAGTTTTGTTACCCACAATTTATGGTTATACACTGAGTGGCACTTATCGGTCAGAAGAAGGAGGTACTCAAGTAGAGCTGGTAACTGTTCTGAAACTGGCAGTAGATCCGATAATGGAGTTAGCAAATATTGATGGCAGGAATACTACCCCAGAAATCAAGGATCTGACAGCTCTATGGGACCTAGATCACATAGGTATTAGTCCCAATGAGACCGATAAGAAGGGAGAGAAGGTATTAGGTAACTTCTATGAAACGGTGCAATATTACAAAGAACAGGGACAATATGTTGTGGAATTACCGTGGAAAGAAAACGTTGATAAGTTGCCTGATAATTTCAAGTTAGCCTTAGGCGGATTAAGAGGTTTGCAGGGTAAATTCATAAAGGATCCCAGCTATTGCAAACAGTATAGTAAAGTCATCCAGGATCAATTAGAAAGAGCATTCATAGAAAAGGTGGAGGACAAGAGTCTGGTAGGACATCCTGTACACTATCTAGCTCATCATAGTGTCACTAAAGATAGCTTAGCAACACCATTTAGAGTAGCGTTTGATTCAGCTAGGGAGCATGAGAGGGCATATAGTCTAAATGACTGCTTACATGCAGGCCCATCTTTGGTTAATGACCTCACGCAGATATTGTTGCCCTTTCGGTGTCATCGTTTTGCCTGGGTGAGTGACATTGAGAAGGCATTTCTTATGGTGGGGTTATCTGAAAGGGATAGGGATGCCGCTAGATTTCTTTGGCCTGTTGAACCTTTAAATCTAAATATCTCTTACATGATATATAGGTTCAAGGCAGTGCTGTTTGGAGCCACTTGTTCCCAATTCCTCTTGAATGCCACCATACAGAAACATTTATCAGTGGTTCAGGAGGATAAACCCTTGATTGATAAATTAAAGAAAGGGTTGTATAATGACAATTTACAAGGAACCAAGGAAGATGAGGATGCTTAACAACAATTGTGTTGAGATGCCCTGAGAGTATTTTCAAGTGCCAATTTGTCCTTAAGAGAGTGGGTAACAAACAATGTGAAATTGCGGAAGCTACTCCACCTAAAGGGTTTGGCTTCTGAAGTTCAGGACAAGGTAAAAGTGCTTGGCACTATTTGGCTAACAGATATGGATATGTTACAGGTGAGGGGACACGAAAGCAGACCCACAGTATTGACGAAACGTGAGGTGTTGAGCATAACTGCAGGTGTGTTTGACCCTCTGGGAGTATTATTGCCGGTGACCATCCGTGCAAGAAAATTTGTGCAAGATCTATGGCGTATTGAATGTGGGTGAGATGTTCCCATACCGGAAGATAAGGAGGCTGAATGGCAGGGGATATATGAGGATATGATTAACAGTACCAGTATTGTATTTCCCCGCCAAGTCGCTGATAGTAATAAGTTCACGCTGCATCTATTTAGTGATGCAAGCACCACTGCTTATGGTGTAGCAGTCTACTTTGTTAGTGAGGGAAGTAGTAGATTAGCTATGGCAAAGGCCAAAGTAGCACCCAATAAACCCCTCACTATACCAAAATTAGAACTGACTGCTGTCATGCTAGCAGCTCTTCTCGCCAAGTATATTTCTGAGGCCTATGCGGACGAGTTAAGCATAGAAAAAATATACCTCTGGACGGACAGCCAGATAACCCTATACTGGTTGTATAGTACAAAACTGTTGCCTGTATATGTTCAGAACAGAACTGACGAAATAAAGGCATTAGTCCCTGATGCTGAATTTCGTTGTGTGTCTACAAAGGACAACCCCAGTGATGTGGTTTCCAGAGGGAAGTCACATGCGTCCTTAATAAGTTCTTCTTTGTGGTGGGGAGGGCCCACATGGCTACCGCACCAAAAAAAGTGGCCGGAAAATGGTCCATTTGAGGAAGCTGGGGACGCCACCACGGGTTGTTTCCACGAAGAGAAACTGTCATTGCCAGTATCGGTAACCCTTCCTGCCATATTGAATTGGTACCGATATGGTTCTTATGTGAAGACAAGACATGTGATGGCATGGGTATTGAGATTTATCAAGACACTGAAAGATAGGAGACAAAGAACACATGAGGCAATGCCGGCTTATTTGACAGTGCCGGAAATAAGGACAGCAGAATCAGTAATGATTAAGTTAGCTCAAATGGAAGAGTACCCTGAGGATTACCATTATTTATCCACTGGAAAGGGCACACCAAGTAATGTTGTGAAGCAGTTAAGCCTCTATATGGAAGGTGGGCTGTTGCGTTGTAAAGGTAGGTTACAGTTGTCGGACTTAAAGGATGAAGCAAAGTACCCTATCCTAATACCTAGTAAACATAAGTTAGCGGCTCTCCTTTCTGACTACTGCCACAAGGTGTGTAGCCATAGTGGAGTAAGTTATGTTGTAAGTTACATAAGACAAAGATTTTGGATTCCTAGGATCAGACAAGTTGTAAAGAAGGTTCTAAGGAAATGTATAACTTGTAAAAGGTTACAAGGTGCCCCATATAGTGCTGTACAGGCTCTGCCGTTACCCTACTTTAGGGTTCAGGAAGTGAACCCATTTCAAGTAACAGGAGTAGACTATACAGGTGCTCTACCCATTAAAGAAAAGGGTATCGTAGGAAAATTATATGTGGTCTTGTTTACTTGTGCAGTTACTAGGGTTATACACATTGAGACGGTGTCAAACCTCTCTTGTGAGTCCTTCATTCATGCCTTCCGTCGGTTTTGTAGCAGGAGAGGTTTCCCTGAACTCATAATTAGTGATAATGCCACTACATTTATAAGTGGAGCCAGTGTGTTGAGGGAGTTAAAAAATGATCCAAGGTTACAGAGTGAATTAGTAAAGGTAAATTGTTAGTGGCGGTTCATACCAGCCAGGGCACCATGGTTCGGTGCCATCTGAGAAACGGTGATAGGTATCCTAAAGGCTGGCCTGAGAAAGGTATTGGGTCGAGCTTTAGTAACCCGTGAAGAACCGGATACTGTATTATAGGAACTTGAGGCCACAGTCAATGACCGTCCACTTGGATATACTTACGGTGACCTTGAAGAGCCACTCCCTATCACCCTTTCACAACTTATTAATGGGAGGCGTCTTAGACAGTTCCCGAAACATGAAGTCAGGGATGATGATCTCA
The DNA here is from genome assembly GCF_032717465.1 of Coenobita brevimanus. Taxonomy (NCBI): domain Eukaryota; kingdom Metazoa; phylum Arthropoda; class Malacostraca; order Decapoda; family Coenobitidae; genus Coenobita; species Coenobita brevimanus. The sequence goes on from NC_137034.1 coordinate 22,042,846, forward strand.
TGGACATCACCTGGCGGACTAATTCGTGGATAAACAGACGTCTCCTATATGTGACGAAGATTTCACGAGATCTGTGGAGGAGATGGACCACTGACTACCTAACATGTCTCAGGGAGCAACACCGTCAATTGACATACAAGAAAGGGAAGGCAGCACCTCAAGTTGGGGATGTCGTGCTGATACACAACGATGGGCCTCGACTTCTCTGGCGACTAGGTAAGGTTACCAAATTGTTACATGGTCCCGATCAAGAATGTAGGGTAGTACAGCTAAGGACAAGTGCCGGTTTGACCACTAGACCAGTGGCTAAGCTGTATCCCTTAGAAATTGATATAGAAAGGAAAAAAGATGACAGCCAACCCGGCGCTACCCAACACCTCCCTACACCCATAAATGACCGATGTGATTCCTCCCAAATATGGCGTACCCTGATTGGGACGGGACAGTTGTAAATATTGTATATACAGTATTTTGGGCGGGGGAGTATGTCGTGGATTTCGGGATTAAATATTCCCGCCCACAACAGCACATTTTTGTAAATAGTTTTCTGTGTTGTATAATTTGGGTAAAATATTATTTATCGCTAGAGATAAATTTGGTCATGGAGAAAACAACGAATTTAGTTATAATGATTCAATAATGTTAAGTTTCATTTCATTTACTTCGTGCACGAAGCTGCTCGAAGTTGTACAGTTCTCTCCCTGCTACCAGACAGTGCAGTTCTTTCCTTGCCACCAGCTAGTACAGACGTGCCTTAAGCATTCTTCAAGAATTATCCATCTCTCTCTGCATTTATTACCCTCAAAACCACAGCTAAGTACTCGGCATATTTATTAGGCCTAGCATATTTATACTGAGTACTGATCAAAACGCCATATTCACATACCGTTTACTATAATGGTGAGTTGTTGTTTCGCTTTGTTAGTTTACAATTAAGACCCCCTACAGTGATAATAACTAACAATACTTTCCACAATTCTTGTCTATCCACCCTGTCATATGCTTTCCCCAAATCCATGAAGGCTGCATACAACTTCTTTCCCTTCTCTAGAAATTTTTCCACTAAAGAAGTAGGAATGAATATCTGATCTACACACCCTCTTCCCTTTCTAAAGCCTCCCTATTCTTCTCCAACTAATTCCTCTTTTATTTCCCCAAATCTGTCAATAAGTATCCTACCATACATTTTTTCTATTACACTAAGAAGACAAATGCCCCTATGATTACCACACACTTCTTTTTCCCCTTTTCCTTTGTACAAGGGAATAATTATACCTGACTTCCAATCCTCCGGGACTCTACCTTCCTCCCAGGCCAATTCTCCATGGTGGGTGGAGGGGTGGGGGAATGAAGTTTTGGTTATATCACATGGCACAGTTAAATCAAAATGTTGACGACGATGGATCTGTCCCCGGCCATTTCTCAGACTCTGCGCCCCTTATTGCCACTCTGGAGCCTTTTCAGGCCCCTGGGGACTTCCGTCCTCTGCCCCAGCGTTCAACTGGGACTGGGAGGAGGTCTCGTAGGGTTGCTTGGACTCCAAGATTTGGCCCAGAGGAAGCAGTAAAGGAAAATTTCAAGAAGTATCTAGTGCTGAAATCCTCTGCAGGTGGCTCAGTGCTGGATATGGACATTTTTAACCTGTACCGTGCCATTGTGTCTGCCTGTGGCCGTGAACCAGTGATATCCACCCAAGGGGATGGTAGCCTCCTAATTGAGGTTTCCTCCCCAGAAGAGAGCTCACGTCTCCAGACTCTGACCTCCGTTTCTGGTCATAGTGTATCCTGTACACCTCACGGCACATTTAACCAGTGTAAGGGGGTCATTTACTCCCGGGACCTCCTCCGATACCCTGAATCACAGTTACAAGAAGAACTACGGTCTTATGGTGTCATAAAGGTTGACCGGGTACAGAAGAAAATCGATGGTGTTCTGACCCCAACTCCGACACTGTTTCTGATTTTTGAACGCTTGACTTTGCCTGCTTCCGTGAAACTTGCTTGGCTCTCTCTGCCTGTGAAGCCTTATGTTCCGAACCCAAGGCGGTGTTTCCACTGTCAGGGGTATGGACATGTAAGCAAATTTTGTCAGCATGCACTGGCTGGTCTTCCTGGTGTCTGTATCTCCTGTGGTGAATTGAGTCATATCGGTGATTGTCCAGGACCCCTTAAATGCTATCACTGTGGGGGTCCTCATGCTGTATCCTCAAAAAACTGTCCTCGCTACTGCCTGGAAAAGGAGGTTCTGAGCATTCGCACACGTGAGAAGGTTTCTTTTCCAGAAGCAAAGAGGAGGGCCCAGACTCTCTTCTTTCAGCCTGGAATTACTTATGCTTCTGCCCTTTCAGGGGCACCTGTACATCGTACTGTGACCCAGAAGTTGCCACGACCCTTTACAGTGACCACTTTCCCAACTACTGATTTGACGGATATTACTCCTGAAATTACTAGTATATGTGAGAATGTTTCACGCCCACCCACTGCTCCAACTGTTCCTACCTCCACTTCAGAAGCTGACAGTTTGCACACTTCTGTGGTGGTGGCGGATGTACACGCTGATGTAACTCATCCTGTCTTGTCCAGTATTCACAAGGCTCCTTCTGTACCCAGTAAACGTCACCGTAACTCGTCAGAGTCCTCAGAGCCTGACAACCGGCCATCCAAGGTCTCTGTTGTCGAACCTTGTATTGCCCTCTCTCTTGTTCCCTCTGCCTCAGAGGCTGAGGGGTCTAGCCAGGTGGAAGATGCAGCTGGTGGTTCACCTGTGGTCAAGTCCCCGCCTGGAGATGGTGTTGGAGAAACCGTTGGTGCTTTAGTTCTGAAAAGTACAAAGTCATCCTCACAGGGTTCGAATTCCGTTGACACTCTTTCCACTTCTGAGGCTTCTAACAGAGGCACTGGCCGTCCCATATCACCCAAGGCGGCCTCCAAGCCACTTTCCAAGCCGTATGTTACTCCACCTCAGAGGAAGAGTGTTGGAAAATTTCCCTCTTCCTCGTCCTCACGTTTGTCCACGGATGCTCAACATAAGGTGCAGGTTCCTGGTGCTGGGCAGTCTCTTCCCAAGGGCCCTCCTAAGCATCATTCCAAACCCGCTCGTATGTCAGGAGGTGTACAGTCCCGCACTTGATCATAATTTTCCCTTTCACAATGGGTTCTATCATCCAGTGGAATTGTCAAGGTTTACGTGCCAGCTATGAGGAACTGTGTCATCTAGTTTCTCAATTTACTCCTTTATGCATGTGTATCCAGGAGACCATGGTTGGTGAGGCTGTTCCTCCCGGTCCTCCTGGCTACAATGCATTTTATTCTGATCCTGTGCCAAGCCAAGGTCGTCATGGAGGGATTGCTATCTTCCTCCGCCAGGATATTCCATATAGTCATCTGGATATTTCTGGTCCCCTGCAGGCAGTTGCTGTCCGGATGTTTTTACGTCGGCAATATACAGTTTGCAGTCTTTATCTTCCTCCCAGCGCTACTGTTGAAAGGGCAGATCTGGAACGCCTTATTCATGGCCTTCCTTCTCCCTTTCTATTACTAGGAGATATGAATGGACACCATCCACTATGGGGTAACAGTGAGGCCAACCCTCGGGGTGTAATGCTGGCCTCTGTAGTGGAACATGAGGAGTTGGGCATTTTAAACTCCAATAAAATGACTTATTTCCATAGCCAGACAGGAACTTTTACTGCCATTGATTTGTCCTTATGTTCAGCTGATGCTGTTTTAGATTTTAACTAGGATGTGTTGCCAGACCTGTATGGCAGCGACCATTTTCCTCTACTCTTAACTGCTGGTCTAGGTGGACCTCAGCCACGTCTTCCTCGCTGGCTTCTGGACAAGGCTGACTGGCCAAGTTTCAGGGAATTAAGTTCCATTTCCCTTTCTGTGAATGAATTTGGCTGTCTTACTGAGGCAGTGTCATATTTCAATAAAGTGTTGCACTCAGCAGCCCGATTATCTATTCCAAAAACGAAGGGTCAGTTTCCTAAACGCCCGGTTCCTTGGTGGAACTCTGAGTGCAGTTCCGCAGTGAGAGCCAAACGAGTCGCCTTCTCTCGACTTCGTCATCACCATGGGGATCTTCAGTATATGATAGCGTATCGGAGGGCACGAGCTCATATGAGGTGAGTTTTGAAGGCGGCCAGGCGTTCATCCTGGAAGAGATATGTTTCCTCCATCAATTCAAGGACTTCCATCACCCAGGTGTGGAACCGGGTAAGGAAAATTTCAGGGAAGTTTACTGTTCCATCTCCTCCCGTTTTATCTGGAGCAGGTGGAACTGTTGCTGATCCTTTTGCTGTTGCAGAGTTGCTTGCTGAACATTTTGCCAGTGTGTCACAGAGGAATGCAGATACGCCTTCGGCTTGCCACCGTCGGCGCCTAGAGTCTCGTGGTCTCAGTTTTGCCTCTGCTGGGGGAGAGCCTTACAATGTTCCATTTTCAATTTCTGAACTCCAGACAGCTCTGTCGCAGTGCCATGATTCTTCTCCTGGTTATGATGATATTCCTTATGCCTTTCTACATCACCTGTCTGATGAGTCCCTTTTGTTTTTACTTTCACTGTATAATAAGATCTGGTGTTCTGGGGAGTTTCCAGCTTGTTGGAATGTTGCTGTGGTTATCCCCATCCCCAAACCAGGTAAGGACCACCTACAGGCAACAAATTATCGGCCTATTTCTCTAACGTCATGTATATGTAAAGTTTTGGAAAAGATGGTCAATGTTAGGCTTGTGTGGTTTTTGGAGAGAGGTGACTTATTATCCCCTGCCCAATATGGTTTTCGAAAAATGCGATCTACCTCTGATGCACTGCTGACCTTGGAATCTTCTGTTTGTGAGGCTTTCTCCACTAACCAACACCAGGTCACAGTTTTCTTTGATCTGGAGAAGGCATATGACACTGCTTGGCGTCATGGCATTTTACTTTCCCTTCATGAGTTTGGTTTTCGTGGGCGCTTGCCTATTTTTATCCAACAGTTTTTATCTAACCGTTTTTTAAGGGTGAGAGTGGGAGGAGTGCTTTCTAATGCCCGTGAACTAGAAGATGGAGTACCACAAGGGAGTATCCTAAGTGTTACTCTGTTTGCTGTAGCCATTAACAGTGTAATCAGTGTACTTCCTGACGGTGTACGAGGATCATTATATGTCGATGACCTCTCAATATCCTTCACCGCATCTAGAATGTCTCTGATAGAGAGGAAGTTGCAGCTTGCTCTTAATAGAATTTCTGACTGGGCAGAGTCATGCTGTTTCCGATTTTCTTTAACAAAGACAGTGGCTATGCATTTTTGTCGTCTTCGTGGGGTTCACCCAGACCCAGACTTGTATCTCTATGGTAGAAGAATACCCTGTGTGGAAGAGACACTGTTTCTGGGCCTTTTATTTGATAGACGACTAACCTGGATTTCTCATATTCGCTCTGTTAAGGTGGCTTGTCTTAAAGCTATGAGTCTTTTGAAGGTTTTAGTTCATACCTCTTGGGGTGCTGACCGTCAGACCCTGCTCCTCTTGCATAGGTCTCTTATTCTTCCTAAACTTGAATATGGATGTGAGGTTTACTCCTCTGCAACAGATGCCCGTCTCCAGTTGTTAAATTCTGTGCATCATGCTGGTGTACGTCTGGCAACTGGGGCATTCAGATCATCCCCGATTACAAGTTTGTTAGTAGATGCTGGTGTACTCCCCTTGGATTTGCGACGCCAGTTGCTAATGATGAGGTGCTGGTATCGTCTTCACCGCATTCCAGACTCAATTTCTTGTGCCATCGTCTCCCAGGATTCCCAATCTTCTGCTTATGACACCCGTCCTAATCTCCCGAAGCCATTTGGTTACAGGGTCCGGTCTGTTATGCTAGCCCTCTCTGTCCCGAGACTGGCAATTTGTCCACATCGGATCCCTAGGGTGGGTTCCTGGCTACTCCCTCGTGTGACGTTTTGTAGGTCTGTTGTGGAAAAAAAGGACTTTCTTCCCTCTTAGGTGTCCCTCTCTCTCTTTTTAGAACATGCCTCTATTCATGAGGGTTCTGTCCCCGTATATACTGACGGGTCTAAGACTGATACTGGAGTAGGATTTGGTGTTGTTTTCCCCTCCTTTAGTAGGGGCGGTAGTCTTCCTGGCATTACTTCAGTGTATACGGCAGAGCTGACTGCAATTTTATATGCTCTTAAAATCATTTTTACTCTCCCCGAATCCGTTTTTGTGATTTATAGTGACTCACGTAGTGCTCTGTCTGCACTGGAGTCTTTTAATGCATCCCATTCATTGATTTTATCAATTTTAGAGTGGCTTTTTCTTCTTGGCCGTCGTGGCCGCCATGTGAACTTCTGTTGGGTTCCCGCACATGTAGGTGTGGTGGGCAATGAGAGGGCAGATTTTTTAGCTAAAGCTGCGTCTTCTCAACAGCCCCCAACCGACTACCCCCTTCCTGCTTCAGATGTAACACCTTACCTGCGGTACGCAGTTGGTACGTGTTGGCAGAGGCACTGGGATGTTGTTTCTCATAATAAACTGAAAGAAATCTTTCAGAGAGTCGTTGTGCCAAGAGCTCTTCCTTCCATGTCTCGGCGATTGGAGGTGGCTCTTGCTAGACTTCGCATTGGGCATTCTCGGCTTACACATGGGTTCCTCATGGGTGGTGAGACTCAACCATACTGTGATGACTGCCTTGTTTCCCTTACTGTCCGTCACTTGCTGGTCGAGTGTCCGAGTCTGGGGGACCTGCGTCAGAGATTCCTCTATAGGCACAAGGGGGCAGATGGTGCCTACTGTTTGTCCTCAATGCTCGGTGAAGCCTCTAGCGATTTTAGTGATGTTTTTAGTTTTCTTCAGGAGGCGGGCCTCCTTCCACTTTTATAAGTAATTGATATTTTATATTTTATAAATTATGCTTTTATTATTTTCAGTGTTTTATTTCAACTAACAAATTTTAACTTTATTTTGAATATGCATTTTTTTATTTAGCTGCACCTTTTACTTTGGTGTCCGGCGGCATATGACCCTGGCAGTTGCGCCGCCAGTTTTTAATTACTTTCAATCAATCAATCAATCCCAGGCCAATTAGAACATCTTCCACATCCATTCTACTACTATCTCTCCCCCATGCTTCAGAATTTCACCACACTCCATCAATTCCTGAGGCTTTCCTCAATTTAACATTCTTCATTGCTTCCACAACTTCTATCCTACTGATTTCCTCCGGTCTTCTCACCTCCCTCCTTCTCCCAGCAATTCCTCAGCCACTTATACTCGCATTACTTCCATTCTCTATGTTCAACAATTCCTTAAAGTGTTCTCTCCATCTGCTCACTTTTTCTCCCTACTCCACTAGCAATCTACCATTTTTATCTTTCACTCCCCTACTAACTTCACTGCCACCCTGCCTTACTCTCTTCACCTCTTTCCCGAACATTTTCTTACTCCACTTTACACTCAAATTCCTTCCAAATTCCTCATCCACTCTTCTTACTCTCTCTCACTAATCTTTTCACCTCTCATCCTCTCTACATATAACTCTCTCTTCCGCCTCTCAACTTCTTCCACGCCCCCATTTCTCATCCATTCATTGTATGTTTTCTTCTTTTGTACCATAGCCTGTCTCACCTCTTCATTCCACCATGCTGTTCCTTGCACCCCCTTCCGTCTTCTCTACACCCCACGCACCACATCACATACTGTACATATTTCTTCTGTGAATATCTTGCACACACCTTCCACGTCCCCCATCTGCTCCAATTCATATTTACCCAATCGTTCTTCCACTTCTCTCTTACATTCTGCCTTTTTCTCATCCTCTTGTAACCATTCCACTCTCCTTGCAACTACTTCCTCCCGTCCTTCCCTCTTTCTACTTCTGCATCTTACTTGGATCTTGATTCTGGCCACCACCAAGTAGTGGTCAGAAAGTCCACCGTGGGTGGATTCTTTATTTCAAACATCATTCGTCGCTTTATGAAACTTTTTAATCAACTTTAATTTTCTTTGATAACAGTAAACTTTTAAAGCTAATTTTGAACTCTTCATTTTCAGACATTATTCCATATTTAATCTGGCAGCTTGTATTGAAGGCAGTTTAGAAATATGAATATCTGTGTTAAAATAAGAGAGGTGTAGATTTAAATCATCGGCGGCCAATCAGTAGCCACGATTCAAACACACCCTACTCGCCCCATACATCTCAGCTGCACAGGTCAGTCAAATAGACTATACCATTTCTCACACTCACATTGCCACAGCTATCATCACCATTCCTTACATTACCAGACTCCACTGTGGTAGGTGGTTGCGACCAACATCTACTCACTTAATGTAGTGCTGCCTGCTTCTTTCTAAGGTGAACCTACACTGAATGACAAGCTAATGGTTACCTTTAACCCTGGAAGCCATTTACAAAGCTGAGTGGCAACCATATAGCCAAATAATGAGTTGATGTGGAGCCTGCTATGATCTTGCTGGGGCAATTACTCTCCTGCGGTTGACGGGTCTGATCGCCCAGACAAACCGGGATTACTCATCTGCAACTCCTGCACCCAACAGTACCTCAAGTCACACTGCCACACCTCACACTACCACACCTCACACTGCCACACCTCACACTGCCACACCTCACACTGCCACACCTCACACCGCCACACCTCACACCGCCACACCTCACACCGCCGCACTTCACACCGCCGCACCTCACACCGCCGCACCTCACACCGCCGCACCTCACACCGCCGCACCTCACACCGCCGCACCTCACACTGCCGCACCTCACACTGCCGCACCTCACACTGCCGCACCTCACACTGCCGCACCTCACACTGCCGCACCTCACACCTCACACTGCCGCATCTTACACTGCCGCACCTCACACAACCACCACACTGCTACTTTTCACACTAATGACACTTATCTGCCAATTTCCTTGAACACTTACACCAACACTTACAACATCTCTTACTCAAACGCTTACCACGGCGTCTGTTTAAATATGTACTATGGTGGACATGAGTCCTGACGCAAGTGTGAAAAACAAGAGTCAGGTCTCTATTGGTGACACCGTAATTCCCTCCATCTCTCCACTTCTCGCCCCCCAGTACTCTCTCTCTCTCTCTCTCTCTCTCTCTCTCTCTCTCTCTCAAGGAAGAATTCCCGAATAAACTCTCCCGGAAGGGGTTATTGTTGCGGAACAGGAGAATTTCTGAATCGCGGAGGAGGGGCCCAGAGTGGATCCTCAGCTAGGCCATAAACGGGGACTATTATAACCACCTCATAATCGCAACGTGTTTTCCAATGAACAGATTCGTTCCCACACCATTATACTAAACACCAACCAATGAGCCTATTTAACCCCTACACCGCGGGCATGTTTACCAATGTTTTGCGTGTCCCGCAGGGTTATTCGGGCTCCAACAGACTCTCAAAAAATATTTGCCAAAAATCAGTTATTAGTCCTAGAATATTAAAATTAAATATGCTTATGGCACATACCTTCAGCTTTCTCCTGGAATGTTTGTTGAGCCTTCGTCGGTTACCGTAGGACTTGTGGAGACCTCTGAAGTTGGGTAACAAAGTCTCCACTTTACACTTCCCAACAACCCGTAATATGATTACCACAGCCAGATATAAACACTATAAACACTACTCTATGATTTTCAAGTAGTTTGGGATCCATACTCAAAAAAAAAAAAAAAAAAACACTGTGAAAGCAATGGAAATTATGAGTGCATCTGATCGTCGCACTTGCGCTAGTTCACTCTTGGTACTCTGTCATTTATTATTCATAAAACCCCTCACACTTTATATTTCTATTACTATATCACACTTATATATATCTGGAGTCTTTCTCCATAAGTTTCCTTCAGTCGTATTAGTTTATTGTCACTGAAGTCATTCAATTTTCCATTCAGTAAAATACATAGAGAGCCACGGATTCACTTTCACTGTTATAACATAAATTATTTGTACTCATATTCTTATATTACTAATTACTTACATTACTATTTACATTTTCTATTCTATTTTCAATATTTACCCTTCTATTTTACTTACACTATGTTATTCACTGTCACTTTCAGTAAGATAAAACTATAATACTGTTCAATCATATGTACTGAACATCCATTGCTTTCACCTGCTGTTTACACATTATTTACACATTATTTCCAAATTATTCTGCTTTCACACTTGCACTGTTAGAACTGCTTCTGGCTGTGGTAATCGAAGAAGCAGGTAGCACAGAGGGGAACCTGGCACTCAGCGCACCGCCAAGAGGTGCGTTTGTGCTCGGGTGTGCGGCGGGTGGTATGTGCACATACCTGACACCTGCGAATCGCAGCTTTCCTTTTCCCTGTGGCAGGCATAAGCTCAACTCCGTGCCGATCCATATACGCCCTCTGCTCAAGTCGGTCGGGAAGTGTTACTGGATGGCGCCTTGGAGTTGCTGCTGTCACCCTACCATATCTTTCCAGCAGCTCCTGGACACAAGTCCTGGCGAACAACCTCAGGGAGAAGGACTTGGGTGGCTTGACCTTCATCTTGTACAGGATGAAGGCGTTCAGCATCGTCATATCTATGAGATGCAGAAAAACTTTCCTGTACCACCTAGTATTCTTCCTGAGGCAGTCGATCTCACCAATCATCATGTCGGACTTGTCCACCAGCCGCATGTTGATATTATAGTCCAACACAGCATCAGGTTTCATCACAGGTTCGCCTGTCCTACGGTCGACCTTCCCACTGTCTGTCATCTCCCCCTTTACGGTGGTGAGCATGTGCACGACCCTCTTGTCACGCCACCCTATTGCCAGCATCTTCTCACGCTTGCGTAGGTGCACGTCTCCTCGCTGCGAGGTTCCTGCCTCTGGGAATTTGGGGAAGTGGGCATGATTACTTTTCACAGTGCCGCAGGAGCCAATGCCGTGCTCAGAAAGGTATTTGGCAAGTTTCGGTGCTGTATAGTAGTTGTCTGTATACAGCACATGATTCCCACCAAAATACTTTTCTAGGAGCACTTTCACTACACAGCCTGAGAAGCCAAGAGGGTGTGTTTTATCCAGATCGACAGTGCTGGCTGAATATATGACGAAGTCAAGGATGTACCCCATCTTACAGTCGCACAGTACAAAGAACTTAATTCCAAAGTGATGGCGTTTGCTTGGAATGTACTGAACAAACCGAAGACGTCCACTGAACAAAACCAAGGATTCGTCAATGACAACCTTCTGAAAGGGGTGGAAGAATGACATAAACTTATCCTTCATTCTGCTCAGAATCTCCAGGATCTTCCAGAGTGGGTCGGTTTGGGAAGGTACATCGTTGTCGGCAAAGTGCAGGTTTCCCATGATGTTCCGGAAGCGATCTCTGGCCATGTACTTATTGAAGGTGGGTGAGGGTAGTAAGGGGTCCATGGACCAGTATTCTTCTAACTCATGCTTCTTGGAGTGTGGCATGAGAAGCATGAGGGCAAAGAACACATACAGCTCCTGCACTCCCAGCATGGACCACTGTTGCATCTTGGCTGCACCTGTACCACTTGCAGCACGTTGATTCATACCTGTTGGTCTCATCACATATGTGCTGCATGACTTCGTCATCTAGGAAGGCCAAAAGGTAGTCCACACACTCGGCATTTTCGTCAATAGTGAAGGCAGGCTGAACTCCTGAGGAGCTCTCATCAAATAATAAATTTTCAGGCACAAAATCTGACCCTTCCGTCCACACGAAGGCATCCAGGATTCCCTGTCGTGGCAGTGTAGGGCGGGTGGTGGTGGTGGTGGTGGAGGTTGGCTGTGAGGCAGATTTATCTCGGTCAAGGCCACTCGCACTGACCCTAGGTTCCCGTACAGCACTAGCAGCCCTTACCCTACTAGCTACACTACTTTTCACTCTCCTTGATTTACCTCTACCTCTAGGGCCTGCCTTCACTGTTGATGCTGGTGGTGACTCCAACGACGAAGACGCCGGAGATAACTCAGCCAACGATGATGAAGAAATGAGTGAAGTGGGGCTTGGGGAACGGGGAGGTGAATGCACTCGTGACTCACGGAGGGCTGGCTCACGTGGGGGCATTGTTCTGGGGCTAACACGCCGCCTTTTCACTCGCTTCCCAAATTCCTGGCCTTGCTGCACTAAAGGCTCCTTTCCTTTGGAGCTAGAGACTACTTCCGTCACTGAAGCACTCGTTGTAGCAGTTTCTGGCATGATAACCTCACCCGGCTCATCACACGATTCACCCGAATCATCAAAATCACTGTCCATCATCACCATGGACAATTCTGCCAGTTCACGTGCCACTGCAGAGTCACTAAGGCCTTTCCTGCTTCCCTCACTACTTTTCTTAGGGGTAGAGGTCAAGGGGCCCTTTGCAATGGGCGCAGAAGCAGCAGGAATGGCGGGGCAAGAGTGCAACATTGTTTCACTACAGCGGAGGACAAGGAACTAAATGCCGCGGCTTATCTGAGAAGGGAAGGGTTGACAATGACACTTAGGCTGACTGCTGCTAACTTACATGCTACTTTTTTATAGGTAGAAAATCTCGGCAATACATAAAGAAATACGTAGTTCCAGGTGAATGTAAATGTCACTTAGGCTTCTCCCTTCCTTTCTGATATATATTTTTATTACAGACATCGATTACAAGGCATAATTCAAAGGGGAAATTACCGTGGTAATGTAGCGAATGAATGCACGTGAGGTGTTGTCAGGTGATAATTAGCCAATTCCTGGTGTATAACACTATCACTTACCTGGTTTTTTTTTGGTATATATTATTTTGTATAAGTATAGGGCATAGGGCTTATTTCAATGGATGAAATCTGTGGGAAAATCTGGGGGAAATTTGCGTAGCGCAGCGCGGTGTGGGAGGTGAGAGGACAGGGTAATGGAGGGCAGGTAGGAAGGGGAGTCACGAAGGGGGTAAAATCGTTAAATTGTCAACAATAGATGGGAGTACAGATGAGATTTGGAGTGCTGACTAGTGTTGGACATTGGCAGTACTGATAGATGATACAAGCCACCACTTGAGAGCCCGGGATAATTCAAAATAACACAGAATCACAAAAGTGACGCCCCGTGGTATGATCCATTGTGGCAGAGCGTCACGAAAGTGACGCCCCGCGGTTAAGGGGTTAAGAACTAACATATTTATGAATCATTAAGTAAAGTATATGTGTAACGGCTAAGGAACCTTGCAAATATTTAATATAAAGGGGATCACTAAATACAAGCAGTATTAATGTTGTCCCTTATAATTTAGAATTGTAATATCACATTATTGTTTGGGTACTTTAACTAAACACCCTTGATCCAAACAGTCCATAAAACAAAAACTTGAAAGATCGTAAATATTTTTAGAACAAAGCTGTCCTCCAAAGTGATTAGATTTGCACATTCGGACACTGGTATGGTAGAGCTATTAAGTGTTAAAAAGGCAGCTGAAAGGTTCCAGGTTCGATTATCACCTTGGATATTTTTGGTTTATCCTGTAACACATCCTTATTTTGTTTCTGAATATTATTATATCTATTTTCCATCAGTATACTCCTTTATCAGTTTGCTAATTATATTTATCAACATCCTTACAGGCTGTGAATATGCAATGCAAATGCTGGAGTTTGTTACTGAATCCTCTAGTCTTTCTTTGAAGAGAGAGAAGGACATTAGCTCGATTAAATCATGCTTTCCTACTCACCTCCCCTCTCACACCAACCCACCCCACTATACCTCCCATTGTTTCACCTTCGTCTTGTTCAGGGTCATCAGTGCCATCTGTAACGTTTAATTCATCACTTGATAATGCATTAGTCTTCTCAACACGAAAGAAAACTTTTATTTTACATAAAACCGTGTGAAGTTAACCGTAAATACCAAATTTTGCGGTAATGTTATTTGGTGTGTTTATTATAATTGATATTACGTTTAATGTTATTGTATTATTTATTTTTGTCTTTATTACTGTTATTATTATTATTATTATTATTATTATTATTATTACTATTATTATTTTTATTATTATTATTATTATTATTATTATTATTATTTAGTTATTATTAATACAATCATTATCATTTTCATCATCATCATCATCATCATCATTATCATCATCAGTAGTAGTAGTAGTAGTAGTAGTAGTAGTACTTGCTGTTACTGTAGTATCATTATTCAATCTTGCCTCTTTTTAACAATTATTCGGACACACATCATTATACAGAGGCAAGGAAACTTACCAGTTATGTAATGCATTCGTTTTATAAACATGGACATCAAGATTATTCCTCTGTATTCTGCTGATTGTCGTAGAGTTGTTCCTCTTTTATTCCATCCTTAGAATGCTTTGTCTTACAGATCTCTGGCGCCTCATGTTCTTTTATTCAGTAATTCCTGTCCACTGTTCCATTCAAAATACCCCAGTTTCATGCTGGATTATTCTTTTCACCCACGTCATCACCAACATTTATGTTATGATTCCACAAAGCCGCATTGATTTTGATGTAATTGTAAATATATTCAGTCCAGTAATTATCTTTTACTGAAGTACAGTTCCGTATTTCCTAATTTTAAATATACATGCAATTGTAACACATATTGGTTGGGGGATAGTATATAGGGTGAATGAAAGATGGAAATGAGTGATATCAAAGGAAACATAAACACTTTGGCTGACGAATCGATGTCTGTAACCATAAGTTTTGGTGCAGATATGTAATAAATAGAAATCTGGAAGTAAATTAAACCTACATAACGATAACCATTTTCTTTAATGCTGGTACACGACAGGTTCAGCCCTGCTTAGACCTTCTTCGAGTGTGTGTACGAAAGGGTGAGAAGTGGAGAGAGAGAGAGAGAGAGACATATAGATATAGAGATAGATAGATAGATAGATATAGATTATACAGTAGATATATAGATATATAGGAAGAATACTGCCACCGTATTCCCTGCGTGTCGTAAAAGGCGACTAAAAGGGGCGGGGTGAGGGGACAAGGGACCCCCTCCTCTGGCCTGTCTCTTTTTAGTTCCTAAAAAGAGACAGGCCAGAGAAAGGGATGGGGGATGGAGTTATCCCCGTACCCTGAAGATTGGGTCTATGAATGTGCGTGGATGTAGTACGACTGAAGCTAAAAGGGAGGAGATTGGGAGAATGCTTGTGAGAAGAAAGTTTGATGTGTTAGCTTTGAGTGAAACGAAGATGAAAGGGAAGGGTGAGTCTATGTTTGGAAGTGTGAATGGAAGATTGTCAGGTGTTGATAGAGGAAGGGCAAGAGAACGTGTGGCCTTGTTAGTGAGCCTGGAAGTACAACAGTGTGTGATTGAACGGAAGGAGGTGTCATCGAGACTGATGTGGGTGAAAGCGAAATCTGAACGTGAGTTGTGGGTGTTTGTGAGTGCATATGGGCCTGGTAGTGAAAGGGATGAAGAAGAGAGGGAGTCTTTCTGGAATGATGTTGATGAGTGTCTGCAGAGTTTTGGAGCGAATGTGAATGTGGTAATGATGGGAGATCTGAATGCTAAAGTGGGAAATGTAGCAGTTGAAGGTGTAGTTGGTATGCATGGAGTGCCTGGAAGAAATGAAAATGAGGAACGAATGATAGGGATGTGCGTTGAGCAGATGAGAGGTGGGGTAGGCGGTTGACTGAGAACTTTCAACAGAATAGGAAAATGTTTTGGAAGGAGATGAAAAGGGTGAGAAAGGGAGTGTCTGGGAAGGAAGAACGAGTAAAAGCATAGGATGGAAGGATGTTAATTGCGATGGATGCAGTAAGGAAGAAATGGGCAGAGTATTTTTGAAAGATTGTTAAATGTAGAAGAGGAAAGGGAGGCTGAGATTGTGGCGGATGGAAGGGTGCAAGGAATAAATGTGTTGGGGGAGTTGAATGATTCTTTGATCACGAAGGAGGAAGTGCAGGAGACAGTAAAGGAGATGAAAAAAGAGAAAGCTGCAGGTATGGATGGGTGTGCTGTGGAATGTCTGAAAGGTGGTGGAGCGACTATTGTTCACTGGTTAGTAAGATTGTTGAATGTGTGCTTTGTGCAGGGTTTGGTGCCAATTGACTGGGCAAGTGCTTGTGTGGTTCCATTGTATAAAGGCAAGGGTGATAAGTATGAATGTACTAGCTTTAGGGGTATAAGTCTGTTGAGTGTTGTAGGTAAGGTGAATGACAGAGTGTTAATTAAGAGAGTTAGAAAGGGTACAGAGAGAGTGATTGGTGATGAGCAGTGTGGCTTTAGGAGAGGGAGGGGATGTGTGGACCAGGTGTTTGCTGTGAGACAAATGTGTGAAAAGTCTTTAGCGAAAGTCAAGGATGTGTTTTGGGCATTCATGGATTTAGAGAAAGCGCATGATAGAATTGATAGGGAGGCTTTGTAGACTGTTTTAAGATTATATGGACTTGATGGTAGGTTACTAAAAAGGGTGAAAAGTTTTTATGTAAATAGTAGAGAGTAAGAGTGGGAAATGCTGTGAGTGATTGGTTTCCTGTGAGAGTGGGGCTGCCGCAGGGATGTGTGATGTCGCCTTGGTTGTTTAATATTTATATGGATGGTGTTGTAAGGGAGGTGAATGCAAGAGTTTTAGGTGGAGGTCAGGGGTGGATCCAGGAATTTTCTGTGGGGGGGTCTGATTCACTGATTCAACCAAAGACTTGATGCGACAACTGATATTTCAATGTTGAAATTGCCTCTTTATTCAATGATGCATGTCCGGTGGGGGGGGATGCATTCCCCCCGTCCCCCCCCTGGATCCATCCCTGGTGGAGGTCTGAGTCTGGTGAATGTTGATGGTGGAGAGTGGAATCTGAAGCAGCAGCTGTTTGCAGATGTTACTGCACTGGTGGCTGATTCAGAGGAGAGATTGAGACAGTTGGTAGAGGAGTTTGTAAGGGTATGTGAAAGGAGAAATTTGAAAGTAAATCAGAATAAGAGTAAAGTGATGAAGTGTATGAGGTCGGTAGATGGTAGGAGGTTGAATACAGTTTTGAATGGTGAGTTGCTTAAGGAGGTAGAGCGTTTTAAGTATTTAGGGTCACATGTTGCTGTGGATGGAAGAATAGAAGCAGAGGTAAGTTTAGAATGAATGAAGTAGGGAAGGTGCTGGGAGGAATGAAAAAAGTGTTTAGATGTCATTCGCTTAGAATGGATGTAAAGAGAAGCCTGTATGAGGGTGTTGTGGTACAACTGCGTTATATGGGGCTGAAACATGGAATATGGGTGTAGCAGAGAGGAAAAGTTTGAATGTAATGGAGATGAGGTGTCTGGGAGTGTGTGGAGTGACGTGTATGGATCGACTGGGAAATGATGAAGTGCGAAGGAGAACTGGAGTTGTTCGGGAGATGGCTGATCAAGTTGAGCAGAGGGTGTTCCGATGGTTTGGACATGTGGAGAGAATAGATAATAAGCGATTGGTGAAAACGATAACTAGATCTGACGTGAGAGGTGTAAGGCTGAGAGGAAGACCACGAATAGGATGGATGGACAGTGTGAGGAGAGCACTGGATGCGAGAGGGATGTCTGTTGAGCAAGGAAGAGTGGCTGTGCATGACAGAAATAAATGGAGAGATATTGTGAATGATTATATGATGACACAGCCTTGAGGGGATATTCTCCCACATTTGTCCTGATTAAATAATCAGGACAGGTGTGGGTAAGGGGATCGGTCTATTATGATGTGGCAGGGGTAAACCAGCTCTGCTGTTGGGCCCTGCTGCGGATGTCACTGACTGCACTGCGCAGTTGACCCTCGTGCGGTGTGGTGCAGTGAGAATCTGTCCCTTCTCCCCTTTGGGACTTAGATGCGAATGAATGTGCTTGAGTGGATGAGTAAATTGGGAGTGTGTCGTCCTGTCTCTGCTACCTCCCTTTCCTTGGGGGAAGTAGCGTATATATATATATATATATAGATAGATAGATAGATAGATAGATAGATAGATAAATAGAGATAGATAGATAGAAAGATAGAGATAGAGATAGAGATATACTGCAGATAGATATACAGATAGATAGACAGATATATATATATATATATATATATATATATATATATATATATATATATATATATATATATATATATTAGTATATTTAGGCAGAATGTTTTCTTTTATACAAAAATCATTAAAGACCAAGGCGTAGCCATTGTTCACTATTTTTCTGTTGATCTTTTCGAGTTTTCTTACACATTGTTTTACACTATGATTCAGGTTGTAGATAATATATCCAAGATCCATGTCGTAACTATATTTTATTAATTATTTATTTTCATTTTTCGTAGGACGTTTCGTGTATCCTTACACATCATCAGCGACTGTAATATAGATACAATACACTATAAAACATGACATATACAACATAAACTTATACAATATATATACTGAAATGTACAACAACGACTAATAAAAGTGTAGAGTTACAAGAGTATGGATAAAAGAGACAAACCCTTTAGGTGAAGTCAAGTATGAGCTACAGTTAAAAGTGTATGGATAAAAGAGACAAACCTTATAGGTGTAGTCAGCTATGAGCTACGTGGTTGACTGCGAAGGTTGTATGGGTGAGTGGGTGTTTGTGGCTGTGTAGTGTTGCCAGTTGTGTTATTGTGTGTGTAATGTTCATTTGTAATTGTCGCTGCTTGTGGTCGGGCCTTTGTGTATTTAAACAGTTTGAGGGTACGATCTAGTCCGGTAGTTTGGTTGTTTATGGCCGGCGTGTTTTCACGTATGAGAAGTGCTTCTGCCAGTTGTAGTCTAATGTGGTCATGACATTTTTTTATTATATTAGTATTTTCTATTAGAACTTGTCTGTTTATTGATATGTGATGTTGAGTCATATGATCTTTTATAGAACCGGATTGTAGGTGCATGGTTAAACGTCTGCTTAGTGTGGTTGTGGTCATACCAATATATTTCATGTGACGAAGTTTACAACCTTCGTGTGGGCAAGTGAATTCATAAACTACATTGGTATGTTGAAGTTTGTTGGTTTGTTGAGCTGTGTTGTTTTTCATAATCATGTTGCTAACTCTCCTGTTTTTATAGTAAATAAGATCTCAACCCACAACTTGGAAACATTACTGAGAGCATGCACCACCGAAGCTCCCTTTCGCAGCCCAGACGGTAAGCTGTATCAGCAGGTTAACGGAGTCAGCATGGGTTCACCCCTGGGCCCAACATTTGCTGCCTTTTACATGTGTCACCTAGAAAACAAAGTGTTAGAAGATTCCAACCTGCGTCCAACCACGTATTGTCGCTATGTTGATGATATCTATGTGGTCGTTAGAGACAAAAACCACCTTAAACAACTAAGAACTGCCATGGAACATAACTCAATATTAAAATTTACTTATGAGATAAGTGCAAACAACAAAATCCCTTTTCTTGATGTATTAATAGAAGAGGAGAATGGTAACTATAAAACCTCCGTATATCGTAAAGCTACGGACTTGGGTAGATGCCTTAATGCTGTGAGTGAGTGTCCGCAGCGGTACCAATTGTCAGTTATCAGGTCATACTTACGTCGTGCTCATAGGAACTGCTCATCGTGGGAACTCTTCCACTCAGAAGTAACTAAATTAAAGCAGATCTTAATTAACAATGGTTATTCCAATCAAATAGTTGACAGAGAAATATGTCAATTTATTTCAAAACAAGTCTCAACCACAAATGTCCAACCGCTTCCCCATACTGTTACCCACAATGTGTATTATGGTAATCAGATGTCCCCTGCTTATAAAATGGATGAACGTGTACTTAGAGAGATCGTGACACGTAACACATCATGTGTTATCCCCTCAGACAAGCTCAGTTAAATTATTTACTATAAAAACAGGAAAGTTAGCAACATGATTATGAAAAACAACACAGCTCAACAAACCAACAAATTTCAACATACCAATGTAGTTTATGAATTCACTTGCCCACACGAAGGTTGTAAACTTCGTCACATGAAATATATTGGTATGACCACAACCACACTAAGCAGACGTTTAACCATGCACCTACAATCCGGTTCTATAAAAGATCATATGACTCAACATCACATATCAATAAACAGACAAGTTCTAATAGAAAATACTAATATAATAAAAAAATGTCATGACCACATTAGACTACAACTGGCAGAAGCACTTCTCATACGTGAAAACACGCCGGCCATAAACAACCAAACTACCGGACTAGATCGTACCCTCAAACTGTTTAAATACACAAAGGCCCGACCACAAGCAGCGACAATTACAAATGAACATTACACACACAATAACACAACTGGCAACACTACACAGCCACAAACACCCACTCACCCATACAACCTTCGCAGTCAACCACGTAGCTCATAGCTGACTACACCTATAAGGTTTGTCTCTTTTATCCATACACTTTTAACTGTAGCTCATACTTGACTTCACCTAAAGGGTTTGTCTCTTTTATCCATACTCTTGTAACTCTACACTTTTATTAGTCGTTGTTGTACATTTCAGTATATATATTGTATAAGTTTATGTTGTATATGTCATGTTTTATAGTGTATTGTATCTATATTACAGTCGCTGATGATGTGTAAGGATACACGAAACGTCCTACGAAAAATGAAAATAAATAATTAATAAAATATAGTTACGACATGGATCTTGGATATATTATCTACAACCTGAATCATAGTGTAAAACAATGTGTAAGAAAACTCGAAAAGATCAACAGAAAAATAGTGAACAATGGCTACGCCTTGGTCTTTAATGATTTATATATATATATATATATATATA
Source organism: Coenobita brevimanus (assembly GCF_032717465.1). Lineage (NCBI taxonomy): Eukaryota > Metazoa > Arthropoda > Malacostraca > Decapoda > Coenobitidae > Coenobita > Coenobita brevimanus. The sequence continues at coordinate 22,063,579 of NC_137034.1, forward strand.
TATATATATATATATATATATATATATATATATATCATTTCCTGGGGATGCATAGGGCCTCAATGAACTCTCTCCACCAATATTTGTCTCTTGCCATCTCCTTCAGGTCCCACGAACACTCCTCTCTTGCTTCTTTTTTCATTGTCCTCAACCAGGTTTCCCTCGGCCTACCTCTACCTCTTCTTCCTCTAGCATTCCACTCTGGCACATCCTGTATTAAACTACCTTCTTTTCCGTATATGTGCACCAGCCACTTCCAGCGAGACAGTCTCACATATTCATTAACTGGTTCCACTCTCGTAATATCCCTTACTCTTGCATTTGTAACTCTGTCTTGCCACTTTACCCCAAGGATCCTTCTCAGTATTTTATTCTCAAATCCTAATACTCTCTGATCTGTTGCAATTGTACTGTACCATGACTCATGCCCGTAAATTAAAATTGGTCTAACCATGGACTTGTAAATTTTCGCTTTAGTATGTACCGAAAGCATATTATTATTCCAAACAGATTTCAACATTCCAACAGCTCGCCAAGCCTGTCTAATCCTCTCCTCAATTTCATTGTTTAATGATCCATTAGATGATTCAATCGTTCCCAGATATTTAAAGTTTTCTACATTCTCCACCACATTATTCCCAATTACACAATCGATTTGGTTCTCCACGTTCATATTAATAATTTCAGAACCAGTATATTCTAACACCTGCAGTAAACCTGCATTTCACTGTTAAAGCTTACATAAGGTCCAGAAGCCTAATTAGTTATATACTGTATGTATATATATATATATATATATATATATATATATATATATATACGGGAGGGGCTTATAGTCGCAAGACGAGGAAGAAAGAGGGAGGGAGAGGGAGGAGGGGACGTGACTTGAGAGAGGGAGGAGGGGGTGGCAACAATGTTACTGTAATGCTAGGTGTTTCAGGCTCGACTTCCCGTACCTAAAACACCTAACGTGTAGCGGGGTCCTCTTTCGAGACCGGGGCTTAGAACAAATAAGAGAGAGGCTGGACACAAAAACTCCAGGCAATAACCTTTACACGTGTATTACTCAGTCAGACAAGGGACAACAACAGACATTACAACACAATATTTGGTTAATCACAAACACTTATTTCTGATAATCAGTATCTCACAGGATACTAGGGGAGAATGCACTTAAAATAACACTCGAGGCGGAGTATACAGAATTAGTACAGTCCAAGGTCTCTGAGCACATGAAGGAGTTAGAGATGAGGCTCGCTAGGGGAAGGTGTGAGGCACTAGGGTCTAATTGTGATTATGGTAGTATGAGGTGGAGTTTATTGATAGCGTGTTCACTTCACAATTTCCTGAGAGCAAGGGACTTTTGGTTAATTATTAATACAAACTCCACGGCTTGGGTGTTTCTCTTACTATGATATGATGGGTATTGTGCATGGGTCTTGTTCACTGTCACTTTGATTCTAAATTGACTATTCACTGTTCCGCCTTGTCACTGTTAGACCATTATTATTCCAATTTCACTTAAACACTTGGTCTGGTACTACGAATGCACTTTATCGCCTCGCCACTGTTATACTACACTAGGGGCACAGTCACTATCTCATGGGTCACTGGGCGGCGGGTGCGGTGGGGAGACACGCCGGCTACAGCTCTGCCGGGGCAGGGGCACCGCCAGGGGTTGCCATGTTGAGAGGACACGGGATCACGTGCAGGGGCCTCTTCTCTCGTCCGGGGCTACAGGTGGCGAAGGGGCCCGTACTTTCCGGGCTGGGGACAGGAGTGTGGCCCTCAGGACTGGGGCCGAACAATTGCCTGAACCTCTCGTTCAGGTTCCTGCCGGAGGTAGAGGTCCTCCGCTGTCAGGGCGTAGAGAGTTCCTGCCCGGGCGTCCTGGGGAGGGCCTGGGGTTCCCGAGAGCTGCGGCCCCCAGAGCCAGGCGGCGCAGTCAGGGAGGGGCTGAGGCACCAGTCTGTGTCAGGGTCCGTCAGGTGGGTCTTCTCCAGGGCCAGTCGTAGGGAACAGAGACCAGGGGAGGCTATAGGGCCTCTCCAGTATTCCTCTACGTCCTCTGTGTCAGGGGTCAGGAAACTCGTCTCACACTGGGGCGGCGGGGCTGCTTTGCTGCTTCCGGCCATGGGGCCCGGCTACCACCCATGGCTTCCCAAGTGCGCGACCACAAGGCGCCGAGGCCCGGCTACTGGCCGTGGTCTGGGAAGGTGAATGATTACCAGCGAACCCAGGCACACCTTCGGAGCAGCTACCGGCCGTCTGACGAAGGCGGGAGCAGCTACAGGCTGACTCCTGCAGGAGGGGTGTGGAGCGGCTACAGGTCGAATCGAGGACAACACCTTCAGAGCGGCTACCGGCTGTCTGACGAAGGCAGGAGCGGCTGCAGGCCAACTCCTTCAGCAGGAACGGGGAGCAGCTACAGGCCGACTAAGGGGCAATGCCTTCGGAGTGGCTACCGGCCGTCTGACGAAGGTGGGAGCGGCTACAGGCCAACTCCTTCAGGAGGGGGTGTGGAGCGACTACAGGCCGTCTCAGGAAGGACACCTTCTGACGAAGGCGGGAGCAACTACAGGCCGTCTCCTTGTTACCCACAGGTCGGCTACTGGCCGATTCCTTAGCGAGGGGTGGGCAGCTGCCAGCCATCCCAAGAGGGAAGACACCTTTGGAGAGGCTACTGGCCGACTCCTGAAGAAGGTGGGAGTGGCTACAGGCCAACTCCTTAGGGGCGCTGATCGGAGCTGGACAGACAGCTCCACCCCGAGATGGGTTGGTGGAAACTCGCCTGGAAGGTAGTGCAGGATTCCTGCTATGGCGACAGCAGGAGGGCTTTGAGTCATAGGGGCATACGGCAAGGGCTGACTTGTGCTGTTGTCATGCCGAGTCTCGGTGTGCCACTGCTGCTCCTCTGTGGGGTCCTTGTGGGGGTGTCTGGGAGTTTATGGGAGCACTATGCTGAATCCCTGTTTTTTTTTAATGCGAGGAAGAATGAACCAAAGGCCACGAGCCCGCAATTATTGTTCCTTCCAAGAGAAAAAACAAAATACAAGAGAGAGCCAAATTCAAGATCCGATCATTTCGAGATGCCTGGACAAACTGCGTTTGAAAGACTGGAGATCATAGGAAGCAGGAAATACAGACAGAGGGAGACAGTTCCAGAGTTGACCTGTTGCATAAATGAAAGACTGGGAGTAATAGTTAACTCTTGCATTAGAGAGTTGTACATAAAAGGAATCAGAGTTTGCTGCAAGACGGGTGCTACGCGCCCATCGTAGAGGAGGAGGAATGCATGCAGACAGTTCCGAGGAGCAGTGACCATTGAAGTAGCGATAGAAAAGAGATAAAGATGCAACAGTGTGACGAAGAGACAGAGGCTGAAGGGAGTCAGTAAGAGGAGGAGAGTTAATGAGATGAAAAGCCTTTGACTTCACCCTATTGAGAAGAGCTGTATGTGGGGAGCCTCTCCACACATGAGAGTTGTACTCCACACAGGGGCGGATAAAACCCCTGTATAGTGTCAACAATTGTGCAGGGGTAAAGAAGGAACAGAGTCGGCTTAGCACACCTAATCTCTTGGAAGCAGATTTTAAAAGAGATGGAATATGATCTTTCCAAGATAAGTCCCGAGTAAATGAAACCCAAAGCATGTTCAAGGATGATGCAGGATTAAGCTGAATATTATTAAACATTAGTGGGTATACCTGCGGAATATTTTGTCGTGTTGATAGGTGTAAAAACTGAGTCGTTGAAGCATTAAAAACAACCAGATTATTTTTACCCCAGTCAGAGATAAGAGCCAAGTCAGACATTAGGTGTGCCATAGCCTCATCCCTTGTTTGTTGAAGTAACTGCTGAGATAGACGTTGCGGGAACCGAATGGAAAGGTGAAGGGTGGAGTCATCAGCATGTGAGTGGATAGGATTAGATATACAGCTTAGAAGGTCATTAATGAATAAAAGGAAGAGAGTTGTTGATAGGACAGAGCCCTGAGGAACACCACTGTTGATAGGTCTAGGAGAAGAACGATGGCCGTCTACAACAGTGGCTATAGAATGACCAGAAAGGAAGCTAGAGATGAAGGCACAGATAGAAGGACAGAAACCGTAAGAGGGCAGTTTGGAAATTAAAGATTTATGCCAGACTCGATCGAAAGCCTTTGAGATGTCAAGTGCAATGGCAAAGCTTTTGCCAAAGTCCCGAAAGGAGGATGACCAGGAGTCTGAACGGTAGGTGAGAAGATCGCCAGTGGAGCGTCCCTGACGGAGCCCATACTGACTATCAGAAAGAAGACTGTGATAGGAAAGGTGCTTTATAATTTTTCTATTAAGAATTGACTCGAAAACTTTTGAGACAGAGGATGTTAAAGCAATTGGACGATAGTTAGAGGGTTGGGAATGGTCACCCTTCTTTGGGACTGACTGAATGAAAGCAAACTTCCAGCAAGAAGGAAAGGTATGAGTTGATAGACAAAGGTGAAAGAGTTTGCCTAGGCAGGGTGTAAGCACGAAAGCACAGTTCTTGAGAAAAACAGGAGGGACTCTATCAGGCCCATATGCCTTGTTAGTATTGAGGCCAGTGATGGCAGAAAATACATCAGCTGAAGAAATTTTAATGTCAGCCATGAGGAAGTCAGAGGGGGGAAGTGATGGAGGAACAGCACCGGAATCGTCTAAGGTGGAATTGGAGGAGGAAGTCTGCGCAAAGAGATCTGCTTTATCAGTAGAAGAAATAGCTACAGAGCCATAAGAGTAGAAAAGAGGAGGGCAGGATGATGAGGTAAAGTTGTTAGAAAGATTTTGGCAAGGTGCCAGAAGGAGCGGGAAGAATTCGAGTTGGAGAGTTGAGAGCATTTAGTACAGATGAAATTATTTTTAGCAGAGCGAAGAACAGACTTAGCACGATTCCAGGCAGAAAAGTATAAAAGATGTGATTCAGGGGTGGGTTGGCTCTGGTACCTTTTATAGGCCCTCTCCTTGTTGTGGACAGCATTAGAACAAGCGTGATTAAACCAAGGCTTTCTTGCATTAGTCAGAAGATATGAGAAAGGAATGTATGCTTCCATGCCCGAGAGAATAACCTCCGTAATGCGCATGGCACGCCCAGATGGCTCCCGGCCATGGAAGCAATAATCATTCCATGGAAAATCAAAGAAGTACTGCCTAAGGGCCTCCCAATCCGCAGCTCCAAAGTGCCACAGACGTCATTTCTTTGGAGGGTCCACAGGCCGTACTGGAGCGATAGGACAGGTTAAAGTGATAAGGTTGTGATCGGAGGAGCCCAACAGAGAGAAAAGATTAACGGTGTAAGCAGAAGGATTAGTCGTAAGGAAGAGGTCAAGTATGTTAGAGCTCTCTCCAAGGTGGTCAGTGATACGGGTAAGATGCTGTACAAGCTGCTCTAGGTCATTAAGGATAGAAAAGGTGTAAGCTAGTTCACCAGGTGGATCAGTGAAAGGAGAGGAGAGCCAAAGGTGGTGGTGAACATTGAAATCTCCTAGAATGGAGGTTTCAGAGAAAGGAGAAATGGATAGAATGTGTTCCATCGTAGAAGTAAGATAGTCAAAGAATTTTTGATGGTCAGTAGAATTAGGAGATAAGTAAACAGCGCAGATATATTTAGAAAGAGAATGACAGGAAAGCCGAAGGCAGAGGGTAGAGAATTCAGAAGAATCGAATTCAGGAACACAAGAACAAGATAGGTCATTGCGTACATATACGCAATATCCACCTTTGGCTTTGAAATGAGTATAGAGAAAATAGGAGGATACAGAAAAGGGTTTGCTGTCATTTGCCTCAGACAGCTGAGTCTCAGTTTGAAAAAGAAGGTGAGATTTAGAGAAGGAGAGGTGGTGCTCAACAGAGCGAAAGTTAGAGGAAAGGCCGCAAATGTTGCAGAAATGAAGAAGAAGAGAGTCGGACAGTGGTTCCAGGCAGCTCAAGTCGTCACCGGGAGAGGGGCGGAAGGAGGGTGCATTTATGGTCCCCCCCCCCCTGGGGACTCCGAGGCTACGTGTAGTGCTGCCATGACTTTTTTTTTTTTTTTTTTTTTTTTTTTTTTGGAAAAGGAAGTGTAGTGTGTACTTTGCATGTAGTTTGGTGTTGATAGTTAGAGAAACTTGTATTGGAGAGCATGCTGGCCTACTCTCTGTGTTACTGAGACACTGAAAAAGTTCAGCAAAGGAGGATGGTCGGGACCTAGTCCCAAGGGCTGATGAAACGGGAGCTCCAGCTCTCCCCTCATCAGGTTTCCATCCACCTTGGGAGTACTGCCCTGCTCGACTGGTGCTACAGTCTACTCCTCTGGAGGTGGTTGGGCGTTCCAAGGGACACTATGCTGTGTTTCAGTTACTAATACAATTCACAGTTCTCTGTCAGCTGTGTAGAGCGATACTTTTGTCCACGCTAGTACATTACCTGAACATTTACTGGTGTTCATAATTGTACTGTACGCTGAATGACGTAATGTACATAGATTTGGCCACGTTGTCCGGAAGTTCTCGCCCGCTCCTAACAAGAGGAAAGTCCATGACACCTCTTCCTAAGCGATTTATTTAGCTTAGTACACCTTACTATCCTATTGTGTGGTATATAGATTTTTCTAACATTCCCATACTCTGCATTAATAACGTACAAAAGGATACTGACCAGCCAAATCTAATAACATACTTCTATCCATGCTGACGTCGGTTAAAGAAATTCCCTGACACCCTTTCCTAAGCGATTTAATTTGCTTAGTACACCTTATCGTCCTATTCTGTGTTATATAAATCCCACTAACATTGCCATACTCTGCATAAGTAACGTACAAAAGGGTATTAACCAGCCATACCAAGAATAAATCGCTAAGGAAGAGGTGCTAGGGAGCCTCCTTACCACACACGCTCAGGTTCTTGTAGCTCACTCAGAAAAACAGAATGGTCTGGAGTCAACTGGATTACTAGAGTAGTCTCGACCTTGAACGGGCCAAAGGAACGAGTATTAAGGCTCTCCGGCACGTATTCTAGATGGTCAAGGAAGGTCCTTGACACCTCTTCCTTACCGATTTATTTTTTGGATACGGGTGGCTAATAACGTTTTGAGCGACATTGGAATGACTTAAATATCACAGAAGAGGACGGCAAAGTGAAGTAAGAAAAACAAGTCGCTTAGGAAGAGGTGTTAAGGAGTTAGCTTAATCGACGAGGATGCAGGCCTCTGTCTCCCAGGCTCACATTAATACCTCTTTCTTATCGATTTATTTCTGGACATGACATGCTAGTATTTCCTTGTATGACTATATGCAAAATAATATTGCTGTTAGAATGCAGTAGGTAACATACAAGTGAAAATTAACGAGAGTATGTTAAATAAATCGCCAAGGAAAAGGTTATAGGGAGCTTCCTTAACCGACGAGAATAAGGCAAGAAAACAATTGAATCATTTTAGCCTTTCTTTTTTTTTTTCAATTTGTTTTCTAGTTACACTTGCTGAGGGGGAGAGAGGGAGGGGGAGACCGAGGATGAGAGGGAAGGAGGAAGAAGAGAGGTATATGAAAGAGGGGGATATAAGTTGGGAGGAAGGCAGTTAAATGGCAGAGGACAGGGAGACATGGAGATGATTAATTTTGTTTGTGCCCACTTCTTACGTGATTAAGGCGTCTGGCTACAGATAGATAGATAGATGGATAGATAGACGGATAGATATATGGGTAAATAGATAGATAGACAGACTTATTGATAACCTTTGTACCTTCAATGTAAGTTTAAGATAAGAGACATCAGGAATTACAGACATGTACACCAGGCAATGAAGGATGATTTATACATTACGTAAAAGAGTGATGTGCAGTCACAGTGTTGGGGGATGTGTTGCACTAACCCTGCCTCCTCACGCAAGACTGAAACTGTACACACACACACACACACACACACACACACACACACCCACACACACCCACACACACACACACACACACACACACACACACACACACACACACACACACACACACACACACACACACACACACACACAAGTTTGTCCATCCACGCTCTCTCTCTCTCTCTCTCTCTCTCTCTCTCTCTCTCTCTCTCTCTCTCTCTCTCTCTCTCTCTCTCTCTCTCTCTCTCTCTTAAACAGAGTAGTGGCATTAACAGTAGTGGTGTTAACATAGCTGAAGTGAGAACTGTGGTGGTATTGGTAACATTTTTGGTATTAATACCATTTGTGTCCAACAAGTAGTGGTGTTAGTGGCAGTGGTGTCAGCTGAGTCGTGGTGTTGATAATACTGTTGCCAACAGTACTGTGTTAATAGTACTGGTGTTGACATAGTACCTTTGTCAGTAGTACTGGTGTTAACAAAATAAGGGTATTAATAGTAGTAGGGTTAGCAATGTAGTGGTAACCTGTGTTGTTTTACTCCAGGTTGCCAGATGACCCATGTGGGGTCTGCTGGGACCCCACCTCGCCATCCATGTAACTTTTTTTTTTCTTCGGATTTTTGACATCTAAAGACAGTGGCAATATCAAAATCAATGTTTTATGGCAGAATTTTGTTGGCAGATAATGACCAGCTCGATTATTTTTTTTCTTTTTTAAGATATTTATCCAGGCAGTGAATTATTTGATGCTGATGAATATGAAGTGGTTGAACAATCTGACAGTAACATTGTGCTGCATTATCATTATTAACAATGTAGAAGTCGCTATTCTTTGTATTTGTGAGAAAGGTATTATCATTTATTTGCTTTTCCATGATATAAAGTACGTTTTCTTTATATTTTTGTGATATTCCTGGAGTAGGACCTCATCTTTGACTTCCTCAAAACCATCAGAAACCACAGATACTGCACCATCACTGTTGGCAGAAACTAGTTCGGGTGTATGATAATGATGTTTTCAAGTCAAAAACTGTGCGATACCTGCAGGAGTGCAGTGTTTCATCTAGCAGTAATAAGTGTGCAATAACCAAGGAGTCACTGTATAGTACTTATGGATTATTTGGTCATCATCAACACCATCATGACCTTTTTTTTTTTCCATCTAAGGATGAGATCAGGTAGAATGAGGATGATGTATTTTGATGATGATGTTGACAGAGTATTTCTGTATCTTATACAAACAATTCTTTAGCGATAAATAACGATGGTGATGCAATATATTTGTGTATAACCCACACTAGTGTTCGGTGGTGGTGACCATCATCCACTCACTTGATGTTGTGCTGCCTACTGCTTCCTTCATTGTTATAATTCCTTTTCCGTATCTGCCCTTCTCTCTTCCCATTTCTCCTTTTTCTTCCTGTTACTTTTCATTACTCATCTGTCCACTTCAAGTGGCTCTACACTGAGTGGTTCTGCAGATACACGAAGAAAGTGGATTTTGTGTGTGTGTGTGTGTGTGTGTGTGTGTGTGTGTGTGTGTGTGTGTGTGTGTGTGTGTGTGTGTGTGTGTGTGTGTGTGTGTGTGTGTGTGTGAACACTTGACCAAAAAAGTATCATGCATAATGAGACCAATGATTTTCTGCACCACATAGCTCTGCATTTTGTCATAGTTGTCTCTCTTTCATCTGATAATATAAATCAATCCTAGACCCTTGCTGTACAGAGTTTAATATTGCTTTTATCTCTCATTTTTATTTATTTTTACCTGATATTTAGTCTCATAACTTCCTGCCCTCTATTGATTTTCTTGGCTGAGTCTTAGCTTGTCTGGAATATGTTTTCCTCTTATGTTATTAGTTTTTTTTTTGTTACCTTATCATTGCCTCATCTACTTTTGCCATGCCCATTATTTTTCAATGCATCCCTCTTGAATTTGTGCCATTTGGTGCACAGTGATTAGAACTATTTTTTTAATGCAAGACAAGAAACACCAAAAATTATACCCTCCAAGAACTAGGAAAAAAATTGCCATCTTGGCAACTTGAATGTTGAATTGTAACAAGGAAAAAAATAAATGTTGCTGGTCATGAAGATGTGCTACGGAGGGAATGTTGTGATGTCAAATTATTCTTCCACTGAGCTGTGAAAAATAAGCTGCAAAAGATTATACTTTCCACCTTGTTAATATGATTGAAGTGTAGGAATCCATTATAAATTCAGTTATTTCAACTGTCATGAGAGAAGTAATATAATCTACCTATCTATCAGTGTATCTGTCTAGCTGTTTATCTGTAGCCAGATGCCTTAATCTCATAAGGGAAGGCAACAAACAAATCATCTCCATGTCACCCTGCCATTACTCTGCCCTTTCCCACCTCACACCCTCTTGTCTCATATACCTCTCCACTCAGTCCCTCCATCTAATCGTATGTCATAAAACCAAGGCTAGATTACATTACAGTACACTCTTTATTGTCTTTATCATCATCATCCATTATCATCATCCGGACCTCCTTTCCCACTCTAGGGTAGGATGAGGAGTAGCAACTTCCAAACGGACCAAATTTGCCCACTCCAATTGCCACGATTCCATTCACTCATCATTCAAGCCCCCGGAATCTTGGCTCTATCTGATATGCCAAAAACTTTCACCACATGCATCCGATAGAGTCAGTCTGGACGCTGTCGCGTTATAAGGGGTGCCTAATCCCTGATCATGCACTTCTCACAAGATTCACCCAGCCAGTTCGATCTCTTGTCAGTTCCCTAGCCTCAAGGACTTCCATACATCTCTTCCTCAGACACTCGTCCACCATATCCCTCCACCTTCTCCTTGACCCATCTCTCCTCCTCCCTCCTTCAAACTCGTTCATATATACCTATTCCACCACTATTGTTATCTATTCTCTCCACATGACCATACCATCTCAGTACACTCTCTTCGACTCTTGTGTCCACAGACTTCCTCACTCCGCATCTTGCACGAATCACATTATTTTGTATCCTATCCACTCTCTGTACTCCACATACATTCCTCTGCAGTCCCATCTCCACTGCTCTCACTCTTGACTTTTCATTTTCATGCCACACCATAGTCTAACATCCATATGTTAAAGTTGGCACTAACACTCCTTCATGTAAGCCTCGTGCAGCTGCAACACTCAAGCTTCTCTTTCATGTGAAGGCCTTCATAGCACCAGTTACTTTCATTCCTTGTGTCACTCTACTTTCCACTTCTTTTGCACATTTTCCTCTCTTTTCTATCACTTTACCCAGGTTTTGAACTCTCTCACCAATTCTAGTCTCTCCATTCACTGCAACATCGCACTGGCAGTCACCTTCTCTCTCGATTACCATCACTTTACTCTTTTTTACATTTACTCTCAAGGCAAGACGCTCACAAACATCAGCAAAACTCTGCACTAGTCTACCAAGTTCTTGTCCGGTATTTAAATTAGCACTGCATCATCAACGTACAACAAATTTGAGATATTCCATCCCTCAACATTCATACCAACGCCATTACTCGTGTTTTTACTTCTGTCATCACCCCGCCCATGTATCTATCTAACTGTCTATTTATCTATATCATCATCATCATCATCCGGACCTCCTTTCCCACCCAAGGGCGGGGTGAGGAGTAACAATGTCCAGACAGCCTCAAATTGCCCAATCCAATGGGCCACGCTTCCATTCACTCATCATTCAAGCCCCCAGAATCCTGGCCCTATCGGATACGCCAAAAACATTCACCACGTTCTGTAGCTTCATATAATCGTATCCGACAGAGTCAATCCAGACGCTGCCACGTTAAAAAGGGGTGCCAAAAATCCCTGATCATGCACTTCTCACAAAATTCATCCAGCCAGTTCGATCTCCTGTCAGTTCCCTAGCCTCAATGACTTCCAGACCTCTCTTCCTCACACATTCATCCACCGTATCTCTTCACCTTCTCCTTAGCCTACCTCGCCACCTCCCTCCTTCGATTTCGCTCAGATATATATATATATATATATATATATATATATTTATATATATATATATATATATATATATATATATATTTGTTACGGAACAGAGAAAACTGTCCCGCAAAGGTCCAGGTTCAAAACAAAAGAGTTAGGTAAAATTACAAGTTAAAGTTTAATGCTCAAACTAACAACAAAACATTCAGGACTCATAAGGATAATGTTATGGCAAAAAACAGGTTAAATATATGGTTAACTGCAATAGCCTCTATTAACACGAAATTAGCATGAGTAAATTTATCTAAGTCAGCGCTGATAAAATGAGAAAACACTGGATAATGCTCAGTTAACGCAAGATATATTATTACAGATACAAAATATTATTACCAGTGGCTGACAATATGAATTACAAAAACTTTACTAGGCCTACGAATCTACACCTTATGCTATACAGTACAAGAACAATATGTAGTAACAGTTATACTCAAATTACGCAGCAGCTAGATGGTTGGAGACTTCCTGAGCACTCGCAAAAATAATAACAACTGTACAGGGGAGGACAGAGATGTGAACAAAATGAGGAGTAGATCTAAGTGGCCATAATACAGAGACTGAGCTCATTATATAGGGTCCGGCAGAGCTTGATACAACTTGTAAGAAAGACGCGCAAATGAAGCCAGAGGGGACAAAGAGTTGACACTCCTGCTCTGAACAAAAGAAAGAACGACTTACTCTACTATAAGGGAGGAGGGGGGGAGTGAGGTAGAACACGCTCGTGATCAAACATGCAGCATACTGTACGTTAGAATTACACAAAGGATGATGAAATCATAGGCTATGTAACACCTCCCCACAAAGAAAAAGAAATTTACAAAGGAAATTGCTTATTACTCTAAAACAATCTGTCTAAAGTCTAGATAAGCAATCTGCAATAACATTTTCTTTCCCCTTGACATGTTGTATGTCTAATGAATACTCCTGAAGAAGTAGACTCCATCTTTTCAATCTCTCATTTTTATCTTTAAACTTACTAAGGAATTTCAGTGAGTTATGATCGCTATAAATGACTATGGGGTCAAAACCAGAACACAAATAAAATGAAAAATGCTGTAAACCCAAAATCAAGGACAAAAGCTCTTTCTCAACAGTTGAGTAGTTCTTTTGAGGTGGAGTGAACTTCTTACTATAATAAGATACAGGGTGTTCAATACTCTGATCATCCTCTTGCAGCCAAACAGCCCCAGCTCCTGTATCACTTGCATCAACAGCCATCTTAAAAGGCTTAGCGAAATTTGGAGTAGCGAGCACTGATTGACTTAATAGGATAGCTTTAAGTTTGCTGAAAGAGGATTCACAGTTATCGGTCCAGACAAATTTAACTCCCTCTTCCAGTAGGTCTGTAAGTGGTGATACAAGAATTGAAAAGTTAAGAACAAATCTCCTGTAATAACCTACCATTCCCAAAAATCTTTGTAGCTCTTTCCTACTTTTAGGTCTGGGAAGATCACTTATAACCTGAACCTTAGCTGCTGGTGGTGCAACATGTCCATCACCAATTACGTACCCAAGGTACTGAACTTTAGCTTGACCAAATTCACACTTTGATAAATTAGCTACAAGATTAGCCTGAACCAAACGCTCAAGAAATTTACTGACATGGCAAAGGTGATATTTCCAGTTGTCACTGAAGATTAATACATCATCAATATAAACAACACACCCTGCCAAACCCTCTGTTACAACATTCATGAGCTTCTGAAATGTGGCTGGTGCATTCTTCATACCATATGGCATTACAGAACATGCAAAAGTCTTTCCTAGTGTTACAAAACATGAGATCTCCCTAGCACGTTCAGTCATAGGTACTTGCCAGTATCCCTTTAACAAATCAAACTTACTTATGTACCTAGCCTTTCCAATCTTGTCTATGCAATCTTCCACACGAGGGAGAGGGTAAGTGTCTGTTTTGGTTATCTGATTAACACGTCTGTAGTCGATGCAAAGCCGCTGTGACCCACCTGGCTTAGGGACTAGAGTGACAGGAGAACTTCACTCGCTCTGACAGGGCTCAATCATCTTGTGGTCCAACGGGTAGCCAAGCTCCTTCTGGATGAGAGGAACTTTCACTGGGTTCACACGGTAAGGAGGCAGTTTAATTGGCTTTGCGTCTCCAACATCGACATCATGCGTCAACACAGTGCTTCTTCCTGGAGTGGCACGGAACACTTGCGGGTACTCCTGCAGTAATGCCGAAAACTCCTGCCTTTCCTCGGGAGCTAGATGAGAAAGCTTAGTCTGGAGATCATTCATGATATCAGGATTCTTCCCCAAACTATCACTCAGGCTCATACTGCATGGGAGAACTTCACTTGCAGACTCGGGAGGAACAGCTACATTGCAGACTGGGTTATTTTCGTCCCGCCTGTGATATAACTTTAGCATGTTGATGTGACAAAGTTGCTTGTTCTTTCTACAATCTCGTGTGGCGATGACATAGTTGACATCACTGAGTTTCTTCTCCACGAAACAAGGACCACTAAACTTGGCTTGAAGAGGTTGCCCATGAACCGGTAGCAGAATCAAAACCTGATCTCCTGGCTGAAAGTGGCGTAACCTGGACTTCTTATCATACCAAGTCTTCATCTTTTCCTGAGCAGCTCCTAAATTCTCCCTCGACAGCTGTAAAGCAGTGGACAGCCATTCTTTGAACTTCATCACATACTCCAGCAGGTTGACGTCATCTTCCTCCGACAGCCAGCATTCCTTGAGTAGCTTAAGGGGTCCTCTTACTTCAAGGCCAAACAGTAGTTCAAAAGGTGAGAAGCCCAGTCGTTCATTTGGAGATTCTCTTGCGGCAAATACAACGAATGGAAGACCTTTATCCCAGTCTTTCTGATGTTCCAAACAGTATTTCTTGAGCATCGATTTGAGTGTTTGATGATATCTCTCCAATGCTCCTTGGGTCTGGGGATGGTAAGCTGAAGACGTGATCTGGGTGATGCCCAACTCTTTCAGAGACTGCTTGAAAACATTTGACATGAAATTACTTCCCCGGTCTGACTGTACCTCCTTGGGCAGACCAAACTTTGTGAAGAACCCTAGCATTTCCTTAACCACGTTCTTTGCTGAGATATCTCTAAGTGGAATGGCTTCAGGATAACGAGTAGCCATATCAATCAGGGTCAACACATAAGAAAATCCTGAAGAAGTCTTAGGAAGAGGTCCCACAATATCCACCAACACACGGGTGAATGGCGCCTCAAAAGGAGGAATGGGAACTAGAGGTACAACCTTTTCGGTCTGATTACACTTCCACACAACTTGACAGGTGTGACAAGACTTACAATACCAGGAAACATCCCTGAAGATACCTGGCCAGTAGAAGTGTTTCAAAATGCGTGCCACAGTCTTCCTCACTCCAAGGTGTCCTGCCAAATTGGAATCATGAGCCACTCTAATGATATCCTGCCTACAAACACGAGGGATGACAACTTGATGTACAACTTCCCATTCACAGTCGGCTGACACTGTTGGGGGTCTCCACTTCCTCATAAGTATTCCTGACTTTATATAATAACAAGTAGAAGCACCACCTGACTCTTCCTCACTGCAAGCAGAGTTAGCTAGACCTTTCAACTCAGGGTCAGCAACCTGCAACTCAACCAACTCTTGACGAGACAAATTATCAACACTACGGGGTACTGCCTCATCTGGTGAGTGGTCCAAATTAGCAAGAAAAGTGTCAGCTAGGATAACATCATCATCATCATTATCCTCTAAGTCACCAGTAACTTTAGACTTAGCCCTAGTGACAGCACATGCAGAGAACACATCAGGGACATAACAATCCTGGGTTGCAGCCACTGGTTCACTAGACAACTGAGGAGCTGGACACACTTGACTTCCACCAATATCATTTCCAAGTAAGAAAGTTACACCTGACATTGGGAGTGTCTCAACCAACCCAACCATAACGGAACCATTAAGAAAACCAGACTCTAAATTCACTCTGCACAGAGGGACAGAGAAGTAATTATTCCCTACACCTTGCAAGATTACAGTTTCATCAGAGGAATTAACATTAGAGCCTAGAACACTGGTCAGCATAAGGGATTGGCAAGCACCTGTATCACGATATATTTTAACTGATTTCCTGTCATTACTGTCCAGAGGACTGACAAAACCATCAGACAGGAAATTAGCACATGAACTCTTGAGAGTGTCACCCATGTTACTGCTCAAAAAAGGAGCTCCACCATGAGAATTTAAATTACCCCTCAAAGCAGGTTCAGTCAACTCAGTTAAAGAATTCTGGGAACTCTCAAGGGTGGACACTAGACCAATTGACTGAATATTTAAAGACTCCTTTTTGTTCACATCACGCTGTCTCCTGAAACATTTCTCCGTAGTATGACCAAGCTTACTACAATATGTACATTTACTTTTCCGAAATCTAGAGGTGGAGCTGGTATTTACTTCCTGAGAAACATCATCTTTATTCTCTTTCCTGTTACCTGTACTCTGAGTAGAGGCAACATACTTACTCTCAGCTTTCCTTTTTTCTCTAGAATATCTCTTGTGAGTGAGAACATATTCATCAGCTAAAACTGCAGCATCAGACAAATTATCTATTCTTTTCTCATCAAGATATAGGCTTACATCTTTATTAATACACCTTTTGAAGTCCTCCAGCAAAATCATCTGCTTAAATTTGTCAAAATCAGAATCCACATTATTAGAATTTAACCACTGCTCTAACAGATCTTCTTTGATTTTTGCATACTCAACATGGGATTGCTTATCTTGCTTGTAAGTTGTCCTAAATTTTACTCTATAGGCTTCAGGAACAAGCTCACAGGCCTTAAGAATCAAGCTCTTAACTACATCATAATTATCAGATTGATCCTGAGGCAAAGATGCATAAGTTACTTGAGCTTTACCGGTGAGAACAGTTTGAAGGAGTACTGGCCAATACTTTTTGGGCCAATTAAAACCTGTAGCTACCCTCTCAAACAATTGAAAATACTTTGTTAAATCAGATTCATTAAAAGGAGGGACAAGTTTAACATTTTTAGCCACATCAAAATCATCAGAGCTAGATGATCCAGTTCCACCTTGTTTCATGCGATACTCATGGTCTGCCTGAATCCTAGCAAGTTCAATTTGTGCTGAGCCTGTGCCTCCTGAAGACGAGCATTTGCCTGAAATTCAGCCTCCTTTGTACGAGCCTCCTGCAGGGCTAGCTGTAACTTAGCTAATTCAATCTGCGTTTGCTCATTTGGAGGAGTTACATTAAACAAGCTTTCATTAATCATGTCAACAATTTGATCTTTAGAATGATGAGAGCGAACAGCAATTCCCAATTGTTGAGCAACAAGCTTAAGTTCATTCTTTGTTCTGTTTTCTACATCACACACTGTTTGCACATTTGACAAAAAATTTTTGGTTTCATCAAGTGTGGTAATAGTAGACATCATGAATAAATCACAGTCACAAAATATCAAGCAATATCCTTATGATAATATCTTGAATATCCTGGCGAGGTCGCCAAATTTATGTTACGGAACAGAGAAAACTGTCCCGCAAAGTTCCAGGTTCAAAACAAAAGAGTTAGGTAAAATTACAAGTTAAAATTTAATGCTCAAACTAACAACAAAACATTCAGGACTCATAAGGGTAATGTAATGGCAAAAAACAGGTTAAGTATATGGTTAACTGCAATAGCCTCTATTAACACGAAATTAGCATGAGTAAATTTATCTAAGTCAGCCCTGATAAAATGAGAAAACACTGGATAATGCTTAGTTAATGCAAGATATATTATTACTGATACAAAATATTATTACCAGTGGCTGACAATATGAATTACAAAAACTTTACTAGGCCTACAAATCTACACCTTATGCTATACAGTACAGTACAAGAACAAAATGTAATAACAGTTATACTCAAATTACGCAGCTGCTAGATCGTTGGAGACTTCCTGAGCACTCGCAAAAATATTAACAACTGTACAGGGGAGGACAGAGATGTGAACAAAATGAGGAGTAGATCTAAGTGGCCATAATGCAGAGACTGAGCTCATTATATAGGGGCCGGCAGAGCTTGATACAATTTGTAAGAAAGACGCGCAAATGAAGCCAGAGGGGACAAAGAGTTGACACTCCTGCTCTGAACAACAGAAAGAACGACTTACTCTACTATAAGGGAGGAGGGGGGGAGTGAGGTAGAACACGCTCGTGATCAAACATGCAGCATACTGTACGTTAGAATTACACAAAGGATGATGAAATCATAGGCTATGTAACAATATATATATATATATATATATATATATATATATATATATATATATATATATATATATATACAGAGAGAGAGAGAGAGAGTGTGTGTGTGTGTGTGTGTGTGTGTGTGTGTGTGTGTGTGTGTGTGTGTGTGTGTGTGTGTTTATTGAACAACCAAGGGGACTTTACACAACCTTGTCGCACCCCCACAGTGATCCTGAACAGTTCACCCTTACATATGCCTCACCACAATGAAAAAGACTCTCGACGGCACCTAGCAGCTTACCATCTACACCGTCCATACGCAAAACCTTCCACAATCCTTCTCTGTCTACTTTGTCGTATACTTTTTCCAGATCCATGAATGCGATTAACACCTTATAGTCCTTCTCACAAGCCTTCTTCACTATCTGTCTCACTGCAAATATTTTATCCACATATCCTCTGCCACTCCTAGAGTCACCCTGTTCATCACTCACTAGGACTTCTGATATCTCTTTAATTTTCTTTATAATAATTCTTCCATGTACCTTCCCAACAACACTCAATAAACTTATGCCATGATAATTCTCGCACTCACTTCGCTCACCTTTATTTTTGTACAAGGGTACAATCACAGCCTTTTTCCACTCTGCTGGTACAGTTTCACTCGTCCATGCCTTCCAACAAATCTCCAACAAGCACTCCATTCCGCTGTCTCTACTACACTTAATCATCTCTGCATACACTTCATCAGCTCCAGCTGCTTTCCCATTTTTCAGCCGCTTCACAGCGTTCTTCACCTGTGCGAGTGTCACGTTTCGTATCACTGCATTCCTTCTCTGCACACCCCTCAAACCAATAGTGTTTACATCGGCTCTGCTCTCTATTCTCATTCATCAAACTTTCAAAATATTCTTTCATCTGGTCCTTACCTCATCCCCATGAGTTAAAAATCTACCACTTACACCCTTCACACTTTCACATTTCCTTTTGCTTTCACTTCTACAGTACATTTCCCCACCTCTTTCGAGAATAAATTAATTTTTTCAAAGTACTTTGCATTCATTTTTCTTCCTAGATCACCATTTACCTCCTTTTTCTTTTCTCTCTCCCTTCACTAATCTCTGTACATGCTTTCTGCTCTCAGTATATTCAGTTCCTATTATTTTCAATATATTTTATATCTCTGTTATCAGTCAGCATTGTGGTTAAATAAAGTATGTTGAATTAATTTTCTTTTTATATTTGTTAGGTTTGGTTTGTTTAGGTTATGTTTGGTTTATTTTTGGCTAATGCTTTAAAATTTGACCAAGTTGCATGAAGTTTATTGCGAACAGCATGTGCAGTTGTGTGGAAGATTGTGGCTAGGTTATTATTATTATTATTATTATTATTATTATTATTATTATTATTATCATTCATTACTGGGTTCACTTAGGTTAAATTTGCTTATTTTCTGTTAATTGCTAAGTTGGGTTAAGTTTGGAGATTTAGGTTAATTCTTTAAATATCGCTAAGTTAGATTAGGTTTAATTGATGGAGCATGTGGAGTTGTGTGGGGAGACAGAGAGACAAATCAATGAGGAGGTTAATGAGTGTTGTAGTGTTGCTGTGGATAAAGGAGCATGTGGAGTTATAGGGAGGGACAGACAGATAAATGACAAAAAGAAGGAGTGTTGTGGTATTAAGGTGTATGTGGAGCATGTGGAGAGACAGACAGACAGATAAATGAGGAGGTTAAGAGAGCATTGTGGTGGTGGTGTTTATTTGATTAAATTTAATTCATGTCAGATATTTTCCATTTCGTGTGTTACTTCGTGTGTGTACTACACGCACTTGTGCCAGAAACACAAGACCATGGAAGAGATGTGGCACTGCAGCCGAGGGTAACTCCTCCTCCACCTCTCTCTTGACTATAAAGTATAATTAACAGGGAGATCGGTGTGTTGTTGGAAGGAATTGTTACTGAATAGAAATTCAATTTACTATATCTGTCTATCTATGTATCTATCTATCTATCTATCTATATTGTGGAGGCCACCCTTGATCGAGAGTGACGTTGGGTATTATGTAAGCAGATAGACGAAAAGATAACTGAGCTTGTATTTTTCTTTTATTTAGTGTTTACTTAATAGCAAATGCTGTAACTGAGTTGAGCTATTTACACATTATTCTGGGTCATTTTCAAAAAGATGTGGCAATTTAAGGGCGCAATACTTTAACGAATTTGAGCAAGAAATACTATAGCAACAAGGATCAAATTTTCACGCGTTACTGAGCTATACTTTCAGACGACATTATGAATAACTCAGGAAAGGGGTGGCCATTTTCGCACACTTTTCCTGGGACGCTTTATAATCAATATACGCTGATAAAGTACACCTGTAAGGCAAAGTGGTATGCCAGACGAGGTAGCACTTCACGCACATTGTCACAATACCGCGAAATAACGTAATCGTATCAGTCAGAGTAGGCCTACATCATATTTTGTTCCTGAAGCTACTGAATGAATTTAACTAATTTAGGCGAGAACTTTAGTATTTAACGGGCTAATGAAAATTATATTGATCCGAGTACCAGAAAGTCTCTCCAGGGCTGAATTATATGTATTCGTGATAGCAAGTTTTTTTTTTTTTTTTTTTTTTTTTTTAATGCGAGGAAGAAGGCCATGAGCCCGCAATAACAGTTCCCTCCAAGAGAAAAGCAAAATACAATAGAGAGCCAAATTCAAGATCCGATCATTTCGAGATGTCTGGACACACTGCGTTTGAAAGACTGGAGATCATAGGCAGCAGGAAATACAGACAGAGGGAGACATTTCCAGAGTTGACCTGATGCATAAATGAAGGACTGGGAGTAACGGTTAACTCTTCCATTAGAGAGTTGGACAGAAAAGGGATGAGAGTTTGCTGCTAGACGGGTGCTACACGCCCGTCGTAGAAGTGGAGGAATGCCTGGAGACAGTTCAGAGAAGCAGTGACCATTAAAGTAGCGATAGAAAAGAGATAAAGATGCAACAGTGCGGCGAAGTGACAGAGGTTGAAGGGAGTCAGTAAGAGGAGAAGAGTTAATGAGGCGAAAAGCCTTTGACTCCACCCTATTGAGAAGAGCTGTATGTGGGGAGCCTCCCCACACATGAGAGTTGTACTCCACACAGGGGCGGATAAAACCCCTGTACAGAGTCAACAATAGTGCATGAATAAAGAAAGAACGGAGTATATGAGGAGGAATACTTTATCGGATATAGGGTTTAAAATACGCTTAGGGAATTAATCTTTTCATTATGGTGATTTATTTATTCATTATTGATTTACTAACATCGAACAATATTGTTCAGCGTGAAAATCTCTCACAGTGAAGGAGTTAAGAATATGAGGTTCACAGAAAGTGGACAAGATAGAAGCCTACCCTACAGCGTGATCACAGCACTTTTCCAAAAGTAATTTTCTTCCTAGCTATTATCGTCTCAAACATTCAGTCTGCCTTAGGCAACCTTATTCTCAACTAAGAAAGAAAGAAAAAAGAAAAGGAAAGGAAAAAAAAATAAAAGGAAGAAGAAACGAAAAGGAAAGAAAAGTGAAAAGGAAACGAAAGAAAGAAAAGGAAAAGAAGAAAAGAAAAGGAGAAAGAAGAAAAGGAAAAGAAAAATAATAAAAGAAAAGAAAAGAAAAACTAGAGGCCCCCCCAAAGGGGGAATCACATCAGCCACGAGCCGATACATATTTAGCGCGGCTCGGAATATGGCCTTGACCTTGACCTACTTTCACCAATTTCAACCTTGTAAGAGATTTTCATCCCTGCTACACACCCGTAAAATTATCCGTTAGTGCCAACGGCCATACCACGTTGAGTACACCGCTTCCCGTGTCCGATCAGTGAAGTTAAGCAACGTTGGGTCTGGTTAGCACTTGGATGGGTGACCGCCTGGGAACACCAGATGCTGTTGGTATCCCTACCTGTCAAGTGGGGTTGGTGGAGGATTAGTGCCCCTCCCTGTAAAACAATTAACTCTTAAGCCCTTGGCCACCCCGTGTGGGATACAGGGCGTCTGGCAATGAATGAATGAATCTTGAGCAGCTGCGAGGCTATGATGCTAACAGACACACAGGCAGACAAACTGAAAACATTACCAGCTTCGCTATCGCGGCTAGTAAACATGCTACTGGTTAAATGGAATAGCCCACTATATATTGCATAAGCACATATGTTCCCTTCCGATCCACATATAAACAGGGCTGTCAGTCTGAAACTGTTGCAACCTTCCCTCCCTCCCTGCAAAAAGAATACCGCAAATATGGTTAAAATTCTTCCAATACAGTACAAGACTTTTTGCGATCATAAGAGATTTAATGGTACCAATATTAAAACGCAGGCTCTTACATCTCATTATTTTCTGAATAAAATAGACTGGCATTGGCTGGAAGAAAATACTAGTATATTGTCCCAGTCGTGAGAGGCTTAACAATGAATCAGTAATCAACAGTATGTAACGAGACCTATCTTTACTAAGGACCCGTTCAATAAGACCACGTCCTTTGTTTTCTTTTCTTGCCACTACCATACAGTTTTATTCGTCCCGGGAATGCACCTGTTAATAAGGGTGAAATGAGGCTGTATCTAATCCCAGTACAAAAAAGTCCAATCCAAACCCTAGGGATTAGTCTGCAAAAACTGTAAGAATAATATAACAAGTACACGAATATTAGGCAAATGCGGGACCATCAGGGACGTAATATGGGGTTCCACTGTAATCTATGGAAGTGAAGCCCCGTGCATCTGGAAAACATTAGCGAGCGACAGACGTACAGTGCCGCTACTAGTGAGGCTCCCTCATCGAAAATTACATCATCTTACTGCAGGTGGTGAAGATAAATACTTTCTAACTCTTCCGACTGTTAAGAGCATCCCTCAGCTGAATATAATCATTTAGCATTATTACAGTGTAATGCCTTAGGGTATCCGCAACAGTGAAAGAACAGTGTAATCGATGTACCATTCACGGTAGTCACAACACTGAACGTGTTTGTCCAGGATCATAAGTGCCATTAATGATGTATTGTTATGCACTATGGCTAAATCAAGAGTATGGTTGCATGTGT
Source organism: Coenobita brevimanus (assembly GCF_032717465.1). Taxonomy (NCBI): domain Eukaryota; kingdom Metazoa; phylum Arthropoda; class Malacostraca; order Decapoda; family Coenobitidae; genus Coenobita; species Coenobita brevimanus. The sequence goes on from NC_137034.1 coordinate 22,086,782, forward strand.
GTGTGTATGTGTGTTTGGTTCCGAGGTTTTAAGCGTAAATTAGATGGGGGCACCCATCTTCCAGCCACTTAGTGTAGTGATACTCTGTTTTTAGGGTAGCTCTACAATGAGTGGCAAGCCAAATGATTTCCTGTAAACCAGGAAAACATTTACAGCGCTGGGTGGTAACTTTATAACCAACCAACACGTGTTCCCTACGTGACAACAAGTGGGTTGACGGAGGGTTAGTGCCCCTCCACATCCACCTAAAAATTCGAGCTAAAAGCCTTTGACCAGGACTGAACAAAATGTGACGACTAAGGATTGAACAAAGGACATGGCACGGATACCTACATGGAATATAACGGGTGCAAATGATGATGTGAAAGAAAAAGAAATAGTCCAGGTGCTTGATGTTGCAGAAGTGGATGTATGTGGATTAACTGAAGCTATATGAATGGTGAGAGTGTGAGAGAATGGGAGTAGGGATGGAGTATATACACAGGAGTAGGTGGGAATGAGAGGGCAAAAGAAGGAGTGTGTATTGTTGTGAGTAACAGATGGAAGGAGAGTATAAGAGAGTATGGATCAGTTGGCTCAGGGATTGTGTGGGTAAGATTGAAAATTAGACTACAAATGTGGGCGATTGTGTGCGTGTATGCGCCAACACAAGATCGTGCAAACAGAGTGAGAAAAGAGTTCCGGACAAATATGGAAGCATACACGGAAAAGTTTGAAAGAAATGAGAGAGTGTTTTTTAAATGGAGATATGAATGGAAAAGTAGGGAATGTGAAGGTGGATGGAGTAGCTGGTGAGTGGGGTATGCCTGCAGAGAAGGGAAGAGGTTGTGTAGATCAGATATTCATTCATAGGTCTTTAGAGGAAAAGTTTCTAGAGAAAGGAAAGAAGTTGTATGCTGCCTTCATGGATTTGGAGAAAGCATATGACAGGGTGGGTAGACAAGGATTGTGGAAAGTATTCAGAATATATTGAGTAGATGGGAAGTTGTTGAATGCTGTGATGAGTATATATGAGGGTGCTAAGGCTGCAGTGCGCGTGGATAATGAACTGAGTGAATTTTTCTATCTGGAGGTTGGATTGAAGCAAGGATGTGTCATGTCTCCATGGTTGTTAAATTTGTATGATTGGGTAATAAAAGAGATACAAGGTAGGGCAGTGTATGTTGGAGAGGCCCTAGTTGGAGAGGGCTGTGTATGGAAACTCCCTGTCCTGTTGTTTGCAGATGATACTGTGTTGTTGAGTGAAGATGAAGGGGAGCTGAAAGGCTTGCTGGATGAGTCTGGGAGAGTGTGTAAGAAACGGAATCTAAAGGTGAATGTAGGGAAGAGTAAAGTGATGGTCTTCGCGAGAAGTTAAGTCAGTGAATGTACAGTGATGTTGGATGAGAAGGAAATGGAAAATGTGAGTGTGTGTAAGTATTTGGGTAGTGTGATGAGTAAGGATGGGAGTTAAGAGGGTGAAGTGCTTGAAAGGGTACAGCAAGGAAGATAGGTTGCTGGTTCCTTGAGAGCAGTGATAAGAAACAGGAAAGTGAGCGTGGAAGTGAAAAAGTTACTACACGACAGTATTGTGATACCAGCTCTAACGTGTGGAAGTAAAGCTTGGACGTTGTTGGAAGGACGCAAGTCAAGAGTGAGAGCAGTGGAAATAGGTTATTTAGGAGGGAGTCACATGGAGAGTGAGACTGACAAATGAAGAAGTGAAGGAGCATTGTGGTGTGGATGTGGATGTGATAGGAAGCGTTAGGAGAAACACACTGAGATGATTTAGCGATGTGGAGAGGATGGAGAGTGAGAGTCTGACGAAGAGAGTGTATGTGAGTAAGGTGGATGTGGGGAGAGGGAGGGGGAGGCCAAGGATGAGGTGGAGAGATGGAGTGGAGAGGTATATGAGAGAGGGTTGTGTGCTGGGAGCAGGGCAATGAAATTGTGGGGAACAGGGTGACATGAAGGCCATTTGTTTGTGGCCGCCCTTTACGGGATTAAGGCGTCTTGCAATAGATAGATAGCCAGTAAAAACTTAAATATAAGATCATCCATTAATGTTGCATGTGGGAGACAAGGAAGAAGGCGAAGGCGCAATAAAACATTCATCAATACCATTTTGATATTAGTGATTGCATATGTAATGACTGCTAAGTAGATGATTTTTTTTTTAATAAATAACAGAATGGAGGAAGGAAAAACAAATGAGTAAAAAAAAAAACAATCCATACACCAGATTACTGGCGTCCTCCGTTCATAAACTATCTGTAACAGTTAGACTTGAACAGCTGTGTGTTGAAATTTGGAGGGAAACAACTCTGGGGAAGCGAATTCCAGAGAGATGCAGTTCTGGGAATGAAAGAATTCTGATAGGCAGAAGTTCTGCAATATGGCTGAGTGACATTCCAGTCATGAGCGCTACCAGATGACCGTGTAGCACGAGGGAAGGCATGGAGAGGTGGCACCATGGACGCAACTTCGTCTGAGCATTTGCCACAAAAAATATCTGTAAAATAATGCAAGGGAGGCAACATTCCTTCTTACATGCAGGGGAGGTAGTTTATATGTAATGGCAGGGTTGTTAATGATTCTAACAGCTTTGTTCTGATTAAACGGGTAAAACGAAAAACGATATTGGAACAGCATAATTATTCCTTTTCGTGTAGAGAAGGAATGTGTAAAATGCAAAGGGATATATTCACGAGGAATTTGTATTTTCCTAGTATTTCTTCCTTACTGGTTCGTTCCTTGAGGTTGTAAAATCATTATTTACATATTTATTGTTTACAGATAAAAGTGGAAAGACTACTAGCATAAAACTGTTAGTATCGTTTAAGATGTAGTAACCTGAATTAGGCTACTAAAGACCTGTATATAGAAGGATAGGGGATCAGTTTATTCCTGTTGGAGGTAACTACGTGATCGAAAAAACCCAAGTCATCCCATAGGATTCACTTTCACGCACATGACAGGGTGGTCACTCGGACGGGCCAGTACAATGTAAAATAAATCAGAAAGGACACATCACTATGAAATCCCCCTAACCCTACGTAAAATAGGGCCAAAAGGCATAATATTTCTCCGTTACTTAGAGGTTTGCCGACCACTCGAGTTAGTTCGTGTATCTGATACTACTATTACATACTGTAGGTTTGTTCATGCAATCGGAACAGAAGGGGTATTGATTAGCTGGGAGTCATTCCAGGCGGGATCACGCTACTACGCACTAGGTTTTCAGCCGCGAGACAGGCAGGTGAGAGGACCCATTACTCGTGTGTGTGTGTGTGTGTGTGTGTGTGAGAGAGAGAGGTTTTGTATGTGTATGTTTCTTTCCCGGCGGTCATACACTTATCACGCATGAAGAATTCATCTGAGGACCAAGCAGGTAAGTGGATACCTTTAGATTCTCTCTCTCTCTCTCTCTCTCTCTCTCTCTCTCTCTCTCTCTCTCTCTCTCTCTCTCTCTCTCGGTCTATGGTCCGTTCTCTCGTTGGCTAAGGATTTATTTGGCTTATTACATCTTCCCGTCCTCTTTTTTAATACTAAATACCTCCCAATCACCATACTTTGAGGGAGACGGTAGCTCAGTCGGTAGAGAGGTGGCCTGCAGTCCTACCGAATCCAGGTTCAAATCCCCGCTGGGGCAGGGAACAGTTTAAGGATTTGATTTTCATAAAAACAGACTTTACTGATCTACCAGAAGACCCGCTGACATGTCTTAAAAATACCCCCGCTAATACCAATACACCAGTCCTGTATGAGACAGCCCTAGCATGTATTCAATATGGACGGTGGGTGTTAGCGCCGAAGTGGTGACATGTAGAGATGTATGGTATGTGGGAGGACTACTGGGCCTTGGGAGCAGGTTGTTAAGCCTATGCCCAGAGTCGGACACAAAAATAAATAAATAAATAAAATAAATAAATAACGTACGATCGCCCAAACAAGTGATTACCCACTCTTTAAGTTTGGGACAAACTCCCTCCGCCTGGCAACGTTCACTTGATTGGGAGTTAGGAGACGGAAACAGCCTTTGCCTGCCCTGCAAACATTATAATGGTGTAAATATTAGTTATGTTTAGCATTTACTTTTATATTAGGTCAATAACAATAGGTAAATAAAAAGCGACATCTGGCACGTTTCCACTCGTCGTCACGATTCATGTCAGCAAGGTTACCAATGCAGCAATTTTCCCATTAAATTTAGAAGTTTTACAAGCAATCTACCTGGTAAAAAATTAAGTATTTTCTGTATATCTGGCGTTCTTTTAAAGTCCTGTCCAGCGTTTTCTTCCTCAATTTCCCTCAGTCTAGCGGATCTCTATGGTTTTCCTTTGGCAACACTGCACGCCATGCCTTATATTAGTCACTCATTATCAAAACATGGATTTATTGAACGCCTCTGTCTTTGTCACGATCCCCTCCACCTTTTCATAAAATCCTTTACATCTTTAGTTCTATTCATTGTCACACTCTTGCTTTTGACTATCACCCTCTCCCTGTTTAGTTCTTTCATGAAACCGACCTACGTGTTATGTTACATGTTAGATTTTCATCGTCTGAATAAAAATGACTAATTTTTCTCTAGTAATTGCACTGGTTTCACTAACTGAACTGAATACTGGCAGATTAATTTGCTTCTTGATAGCAACACAGGTGGTTAGTTGTTCTTGGGCAAATGCAATAATTAATTTGTTTAAGCTGCGAGGGGCTCCATTTGGCAAATTTTCTGTTCTACTGTATCTCTCTCTCTCTCTCTCTCTCTCTCTCTCTCTCTCTCTCTCTGTATAGCTTATCTACCCGTTAGCTTCCTCTTTTCGATGTTAAGCTGCCAGGATATCAGTTTTGCTGGGATATTAGCTAAATAAAGAGCAATAATCTGCTTGCACTGACAGGCTGTAGTATCGTGTTGACAGTCTACCTTGCCTACAGCACTCACGGGTTTTCCTGCGTCAAGATCATATCGCATAGAGAAGTAAATGTGGATAGTAATATATTTTTAGATGTTTATTTTTCTGACTTGTTGACATTCGTGAATGCAACATTACCATTATCTGTAGATTTTCTTTTATGGGACATTTTTCCTTTAGCACAGTTGATATATAAGTATTACGAGAGTTTCTCGGAATTTTAATCCTAAAACCGATGAGTGATCGGGCGCGCGTTTCACATTCTTTCGTACTGCTAAGCCTCAACTTTAGTATATTGTTTCCTCTTCCGAAGAGAGAGATAAACACTCGGTAAAATCACTTATATATTGCTTTTTGGAGTTGTTTATCTAATTACTGCTCTTTCCGGTGTGCAATACAGGAATATAACTAGGCCGTGGCAGTTGCCGATACCACTTTCTGAGTGAAAGGTACTGGGAATCGGGTCATCACTTCTTTGGGTAGTACAAAACGCTGTTCGCCAGCCGTATCCAGAAATAAATCTGTAAGGAAGGGGTTAGGGACCTTAAATAATCGCCGAGAATACGCACCTGTTTCTGTCAGTAGTATATCTATCTATCTATCTGTCTGTCTATCTATATATATATATGGCAATTTTAAATGTGGTAGAAAAAATAGACCTACACAGAATAGTTACTGGTTAGGTCTCATAAACGTAATGATGTTCTCACATTCAGCTAACGTTCCTTGTTTGAGAGTCATTTTCTGAGTGCACGTGTGTAATACAGTGAGGCATTTTGTATTTGCAGCCATAAGTCCCTCACTGGTCGATGTATTTCACTTCTCTTTGGGCTTTGATCTTCCTCGGTTACCAGTGTTTAATTAGATTTAGGTATTATTGTGCTTAAGATTTTGAATAGAAGTTGTTTTTCAAGCTTACATTTATTAGGGTACGTCGTTAAGCGATCTGAGTGTCATGAAATGTTTTAAATAGCGGGAAGCATTGTGTAATATAAATCATGACAGTATTACCTTTCATCTTTGTCAGTGTCGTTTTTATTTTTAATTCTTTCTGTTCAAATACACAGCACAGTTCAAGCAGCTCTATTTTCTGCATGCATTTCTTTAAAAAATCAATTTTGTTTTGTTTCGATAACCTAGGCTTATATATATATATATATATATATATATATATATATATATATATATATATATAGTGCGAGGATGAAGGAACCAATGGCTAGGAGCCCGCAAACAGTTCCTTCCAAGAAAAAAAAGAGCCAAATTCAAGATCCGTTCATTTCGAGATGCCTGGACACACTGCGTTTGAAAGACTGGAGATCATAGGAAGTAGGAAATACAGAGGGAGACAGTTCCAGAGTTGACCTGTTGCATAAATGAAGGACTGGGAGTAACAGTTAACTCTTGCATTAGAGAGTTGGATAGAAAAGGGATGAGAGTTTGTTGCTAGACGGGTGCTACGTACCCGTTGTAGAGATGGACGGATCAGGCAGACAGTTCAGAAGAGCAGTGACCATTGAAGTAGCGACAGAAAAGAGATAAAGATGCAACAGTGCGGCGAAGAGACAAAGGTTGAAGGGAGCCAGTAAGAGGAGGAGAGTTAATGAGACAAAAAGCCTTTGACTCCACCCTACTGAGAAGAGCTGCATGTGGGGAGCCTCCTCACACATGAGAGTTGTACTCCACACAGGGGTGAATAAAACCCGTGTATAAAGTCAATAACTGCGTAGGGGTAAAGAAGGTACAGAGTCAGCTTAGCACACCTAATCTCTTGGAAGCAGATTTTCCAAGAGATTTAATATGATCTTTCCAAGATAAGTCCCGAGTAAATGAAACCCCAAGCATGTTCAAGGATGATGCCGGATTGAGCTTGATATTATTAAACATTAGTGGGTACTCCTGTGGAAGATTTTGTCGGGTTGATAGGTGTAAAAACTGAGTCATTGATGCATTAAAAACAACAAGAGAACTTTTACCCCAGTCTGAGATACTAGCCAAGTCAGACATTAGGTGTTCCATAGCCTCATCCCTTGTTTGTTGAAGTAACTTCTGAGATGGACGTTCCGGGAACCGAATGGAAAGGTGAAGGGTGGAATCATCAGCGTACGAGTGGATGGAGTTAGATGTACAGCTTACTGTAGAAGGTCATTCATGAATAAAAGGAAGAGTTGGTGATAGGACAGAGCACTGAGGAACACCACTGTTGATAGATCTAGGAGAAGAACAATGGCCGTCTACAACAGCGGCTACAGAACGACCAGAAAGAAAGCTAGAGATGAAGGCACAGATAGAATGATAGAAACCGTAAGAGGGCAGTTTGGAAATTAAAGATTTATGCCAGACTCGATCGAAAGCCTTTGAGATGTCAAGTGCAATGGCAATTATATGCTAAATGATGATTGACAAATATTTTACAAATATAAATGTAAATAAAATACAGGTATGCACATTTTATGTACCTATCTCTCTATATCTATCTATCTGTCTCTGTCTATCGATCTATCTATATAACACCTAGTCCATTAGTAACACAAGGGCTAGGGACTACCCCCGCCTGTCCCAGCATTAAATGGGAAGGCAACCTGCCCACTTCTCTTCGAGTGGCATTATGTTAGTAATAAATCACAGCCTCCCCTGGAATGTAAACCCTTCCCAGCCCGATCGGACTGGAGCACCTTTGCCCATCGTACAGCGACGATGCATCGATGAGGCCGCCATCTTGGAGCAGTCAGGCATGAAAGAGTTGGGCTTGTTTTAGAGTGAATTCAGACCATGAAAATGAATGTTGTTGTTGTGGTGGAGGTGGTGATGGTGGTTATTGTTGCGGTAGTGATGATGGAGGGTATTGTAGTGGTGGTTGTTGCCGTGGTGGTGGTGGTGGTTGTGGTGATCGTGATTATTGTTGTTGTTGCTGTGATGGTGGTGGTTATTGTTAGTGGTGGTTGTGGTGGTGGTGGTGGTGGTGGTGGTTCTTGTTGTGGTGGTTGTCTGGTTGTTTTGGTGGTGGTGGTGGTTCTTGTTGTGGTGGTTGTCTGGTTGTTTTGGTGGTGGTGGTTATTATGGTGGGTGTTGTGGCGGTGGTTGTGGTTGTTGTTGCTGTTTTGGTGGTGGTGGCTAATGGTGTTGTGGTGGTTGTGGTGGTTTCGGTGATGGTGTTAGTGGTAATGGTGGTTGTGGTTGATGCTGTTGTGGTGGTGGTGGTTGTTGTGATAGTGGTTGTGGTTATTGTTGCTGTTGTTGCCGTGGTGGTGGTGGTTGTGGTGGCGGTGGTTGTTGTGGTGATGGTTATTGCGATTGTTGTTGTGGTGGTAGTTGTGGTTGTAGCTGTTGTTGTGGTGGTGGTGGTGATTGTGGTGGTGGTGGTGGTGGTTGTTGTGGTTGTGGTGGTGGTTATTGTTGTGGTTGTTGCTGTGGTAGTGGTTGTGATGGTGGTGGTGGTGATTGTTGTTGTGGTGGTGGTGGTTGTTATTGTGGTTGTTGTTATTGCTGTTGTTGTTGTTGTTGTTGTTGTGGTGGTGGTGGTAGTGGTGGTTGTGGATGTTGTTGTTGTTGTTGTGGTGGTGGTGGTGGTGGTGTTTGTTGTTGTTGTGGTGGTGGTGGTGTTTGTTGTTGTTGTGGTGGTGGTGGTGTTTGTTGTTGTTGTTGTGGTGGTGGTGGTGTTGTTGTTCTGGTGGTGGTGGTGTTTGTTGTTGTTGTGGTGATGGTGGTGGTGGTTGTTGTTCTGGTGGTGGTGGTGATGGTTGTTGTTGTGGTGGTGGCTGTTGGTTTGGTGGTAATGGCTGTGGTTCCTGCTTCACCTGAAACGTGGACCCGGTGGACTGCAGGCTTAAATTTCTCTTTTGCAACCCACCACCCATCTTTCAGGGGATAGGGAAGCAGCTGAGGGACGTTTGCATAACCAGACAGCTGAGCCTCTCGTGCTATCGGTGCCGCCATTGATAAATTCTGACGCTTTCCTCCATTGATAAATTCTGACGCTTTCCTCCATTGATAAATTCTGACGCTTTCCTCCATTGATAAATTCTGACGCTTTCCTCACCCAAAAGCAGCAGTGTTGCTGCATTTCTAGGTAAACAGTGGTCAACTTTGCACATAGCCAGGAACAGCCTATAAACCTCCTCTCGCTTTTCTTGGCTGGCAGATGTGATAGTCCAGACGCAGAAGGTAATACTACGAGAGTAAAAGACGTGCGTCCCACAGTACCCTGACGACTGCCTATTACTATTATTAGTAGTAGTCTACTACAACTACTACTACTACTGCTACTACTGCTACTACTACTACTACTGTTACTGCTACTACTACTACTACTACTACTACTACTACTACAATTGCTGTTACGTGAACAGTGTTCATTGTATATGTCCGGCCCACCTGAAGGAACGACTAAATTACATAGAAACATTTATTTCGTATAGTTGTATGTAAATAATTAGGTGGGAATAGGGGATGGAGAGAAGGAAGGAAAGGAGCAGATAAAGGAGAGAGAGAGAGAGAGAGAGAGAATTGAGTGAGTGCATGAGTGCGCGTGCTTGTGTGTGTGTGCGAGGGGGGATTCCTTTGGGTTGCCAGAGATCTACATGCTAAAAAATTATTCGCATTTGTGTTATTTTCTTATCTCTTTAGAGAATTTCTTGTGACATGTATAAATTATATTTTTTATATATTTTATATATCTTGAACCTCTAAACACGATGCTCACATGAGATCCAGTATTACAATACAGCAGCATAGACTGCAGTGGTGGTGAGGCACGGGACTGGCTTGCATAATTTAGAGCGAGTAACATACATTCCTCGTTAAGAATGACTATGAGTCAGGGCCATGCATATGCCGATCCGTGGGAGGTTCTGGTAATTATTGTTGTTATCACTGTTGAGTCCTTCTGCCTATGGGTGACTTTACACTCCCTCTTCTGTCTTTCATTCCTTCATTCTTTCCCCATCCTTCTGCCTGTGGGTGACTCTACACTAAGTGACAAGCCAAATGGTTTCCTGTACACCAGGAAACCATTTACTACGCTGGGTGGTAACCATATAACCAAATTATGGCGCCTGGTGGTTTAGTGGGTAATTATTGTGCTCCAGTCGGATTGAGCCGGTGAAGGTTTATATCCAAGGGATGGTTGGGGTTTATTGCTCACGTAATGCCACTCAGGGATGAGTGAGGTTGGTCACTCTCATCCTAAATGTCAGGACCAACTGCCTAGCCCCGGGCTCCTACGCTCCTCATGGGGCAACGTAGGATGATGATCATTGTTGAGCCAGGTAGACGAAGACGATGGTTATTATTTTTGTACGAAATGTATCTGTGTGTGTCTGTCTGTGTCGAAAACTCAGATCCCGGAAAATATTGATTGTACAAGGAAAAGTTATTAATAAAACTCGTTTAGAGTCACAGCTTGAGTTCACATGTCACTGCACCAGCATTGGCAGTCACCAGGATGGATACATAATAGTCAAGTTTTAGTTCACATGTCCCTGCACCAGCATTGGCAGTCACCAGGATGGATACATAATAGTCAAGTTTTAGTTCACATGTCCCTGCACCAGCATTGGCAGTCACCAGGATGGATACATAATAGTCAAGTTTTCATCTAACAGTATTATTACAGTCTACCTGGCTTACAGATGACGGGTAGTCTTGTTGTAAATATTATGTGTCCCGAATGGTATTTTCTTTTTCCTGGTTCTCCCTGGTGTTGTCGGTAAAAGTCTTATTGTTCTTCTTATCTAACGTGCGTTGTCACAGCTTCATGGCTTCTTTCTGGGCCATTTGGTAGAAGAATTATTTTGCAATAGCTTGGTCCCTGTACCTCGAGCAAACTTTTCTAGATTTTTGATCAACGCATTCGAAATCTGTATAAAAAAAAAAAAAAAAAAAAAAAAAAAAAAAAAAAAGGACGGGTCATACAGCCACCAGGAATCAAAGTAAGCACCTCAGATCAGGCACGTGTTCTGCCTGGCGTAAACACAGTTACAGTACTGAGATTTTTTTTTTTTCTAGACAATGAATGGAGGAAGGAAAAACAAAGGAAATAAAAAAAAAAAGTCCATATGCCTAAAAGCATCCTCCATTCATAAAATATTTATAACAACTGGATTTAAATTGAAGTGGATTAAATGTTTGTGGGAAGCAACTCCCAGGAAGTGAATTCCAGAGAGTAGTAGTTCTGGGGATAAATGAATTTTGATAAGCAGAGGTTCTGCATTGCGAGGGAGAGAATGTAAGCTCATGGGCTCTCCCAGCTGCCCGAGTACTTCGGGAGAAAATGTGAAGGGGAGGAACAATTGAAGCAAGTTCGTCAGAGCACTTACTGTAAAAATATCGGTAAAATAATGTTAAAGATGCAACATCTCTGCGTACTGATAATGGAGGAAGGTCCTGCGTAATGACAGGATTATTGATTAATCTAATGACTACTTTGAATTTTGTCCAACTGCCTCAGTGCAACCGTCCCACATCCACTCCACACTGGCGAACAGTATTCGATCTGAGAACGTACATAACTTTTATATACTGTGGCCATCTGTTCGACAGTGAAGAATTCACGAACTCTTTACATAAGTCCCAATTTTAAAGATGCATTTTTAGCAAGGGATTTAACATAAGCTGTCCAGCTTAGGTTGGTGTTTAGTGTGACACCTAGGATATCAATTGTAATGGATATGGGAATATTAACATCATTTAAAATTATGTGAGAGTCTGAAGAGTTCTTTCTGTTCGAGAAATTAATGTATTTAGTTTTCTGGACATTAAATGAAACCAGATTTGTTTGTCCCGATTTTTTAATTTTAGAAAGGTCCTGGTTCAGAAAAATTACTGTGTTTATTTGGGAATTTGTAATATCAAATTGTGTAAAGGAGGTACTAAATATGAAAGAACTATGAAGTGTCGAGTCATCATCATAAGAGTGTATTGGGTCATTTATATGAATGAGAAAGATGGTTGGCGCCAAAACTGATCCCTAAGGTACGCTAGCATTTATGGAATGAAATCGGGAATAAATTCCATCTACCATGACCCGTATTTTTCTGTTATGAAGGTAAGAAGAAATTAGAGGAATCAGTGATGCAAGGCCGTAGTGTGACATCTTAGACAATATGGCCCAGTGCCATACTCCGTCAAATGCTTTTTGAATAACAAATACTATTGTGTGTGTTTCACCATGTTGGTCTATTGTTCTGTTAATCTGATGGGTAAGAGGGCAAGGAATGACTACAGTTGAATATTCTCGTCTACATCTATACTGACAATCATTGATTAATTTATTGATTTCTAGGTGCTTGATTATGTGCTTGTTTATTAGTGTCTAAAAAACTTTACCATGAACGAAGTTATAGCGATTGGTCTATAGTTTGATGGATCAGAAGTGGACCCCTTCTTAGGATCAGGATGGATATTTGCTTCTTTCCAAGAGGCTTGGAAACTCAGGGTACAGATGCATGAGCGGAAAAATTTTGCCAATACCCCGTACAGCAGCCAACACTGGGGAACAATTTTTAAGTGCTATTGAAGGAATTTCATCTGGACTAATAGCTTTGTCTACTGAGAGATTCTGTAATACAGCTTGTACGTATCTTGTGTGAATCCTGAAGGGAGGTATTTGAGGGGAATCAAAATCAAGTACAGGAATATTGTGATGTCCTGTATTTAGGGTTGAGTTTGTTGAAAAAAAAAATATATCAACAAGAAGGTTGGCTTTTCCACGTGGGTCGAATCGAATGGGCCTTTTAGCATGTCTCTTCGGTCTCTGGTTCGTTTCGTGGGAACTATAAATACAGTGAAATATATGTGTTCACAGAGAAGTAAAATCCGGACAATTTCAACACAAATATTGCCCAACTAAATATTATAATTCCAGAGGGAAGACCTTTTTTATTTTGTTTTTTGGTGGTGTTTACGGTGTTCTCGTCTTCTTACGAACGCCTGTTGTCACGGCCTTACGCCTTTTTAACTGTCCAATTAGCCTTATTTATATATATATATATATATATATATATATATATATATATATATATATACGTCCTGGACCTATTATCTTAAGACACGTTGCTTATATTTACGATTGAAACCTAAAAAAAAAAAAAAATGTTACAAAAAAGCGAGTAAACACGCACAGAAATAAGGTGGGGAAGGGGGAGGACAAAATCACCAGACACCCAAACACATGTTCCATTAGGCTTCATTCACTGTTACGTTAGGGAGTGGGTTAAATTAAAAAGATTCATACTGCCTATTGCTTCTGTGATTAGCTTCATATGAATTACAAATGCAGGAAAGTAAATATGTGAAGCCAGCTTGTGGTTCAGTCACTCATTTGCTCTTAAACGTGGCCTCTGCCTGCTGTCCGACACCCTTAACCAACCACTATTACCCAATTTGGCTGCTGTGGTTATGATTATGATGATAATAATAATAATAATATTCATCAACGTCATCATCATCATCATCATCATCATCATCATCATCCGGACCTCCTTTCCCACCCTAAGGTAGGGTGAGGAGTAGCACTGTCCAGACGGCCGAAATTTGCCCAGTCCAATGGGTCACGCTTCCATTCGCTCACCATTCAAGCCACCGGAATCCTGGGTCTATCTGTTACGCCAAAAACATTCATCACCTTCTGTAGCTTCATATAAACATATCCGATAGAGTACGCTGTCACGTTAAAAAGGAGTGCCAAATTCCTGATCATACACTTCTCCTCACACCATTCATCCAGCCAGCTCGATCTCTGGTCAGTTCCCTAGCCTCGCCGACTTCCAGACCTCTCTTCCTCACACATCCACCATATCACTCCACCTTCTCCTTGGCCTTCCTTGCCTCCTCATTCCTTAACCCGCGGCGTCCCATCGACGTGAATTAACGTCCACATGTTTTGTCACTGCCAATCCTGCCAACGTACATAAATGCGAATCAATTGCAAGGTCCCTAATTTGCACAATTTTCAATTTTCGCGAGTGATTTTTGGCACGTATGCATGGGACACCTTCCTCTACAAGATGCCAGGCAGGGACAATGCCTTACCCAGCATGACCTCCTCCCCCCCCCTGCATGCCCTTTTCTCAGCAATTCACCTGTTATCAGTGACCTGGCCAGTAAAGCCAGGTCATGCCACGGTACGAAATTCAGGGCCAGAGTGATTCCCCAATCGATGACAATGTGGAGGACAAACATTAGAGGAAGAAACAGAAATGATGATCAGGTAATGTGGCAAAAAAAGGTCAGGAATGGTGATGAGTTAGTGAGTGAAACAATGCTTATAATGCCTATATTACCGTTTGAAAACCAATATACTCTCATACTACATATAAATTCGTACCATATAAATAAATAAATACCGTTTATGAGTGGTGTGGAATAGTTATCCTCCCATAGATCTCGTTTTCTTTGCAGCCAGCCTGATAGAAAACCTTGTAAGGTAAGGAGGTACTCCTACCTGGATCGAGTATTTTAAACCTCAGGTGAGCAATTTCTCTATGAATTTTCGATGTTTCTCACCAAAAGCGGAGGTTTGAGCCAAAAAATAATTTTTCCAAAAATGGTCAAGATTGGGGGGGAGTCAGTGGTGGAAAAGTGGTCGGGATGGGGCGGGTTAAAATTCGCTCAGATATACCTTTTTCACCGCTCTATTGTTATTCATTCTCTCCACAAGACCATACCATCTTAGTACACTCTTCCATTCTTGTGTCCACAGAATTCCTCACTCCACATCTTTCGCGAACCATATTAGTTCATATCCTATCCACTCTTTGTACTCCACATACATTCTTCAGAAGTTCCATCTTCACTCCTCTCATTCTTGACATTTCATTTTCATGCCAGACCATGGTCTCACATCCATATGTTAAAGTTGGCACTAACACTCCTTCATGTAAGCCTCGCGCAGCTGCAACACTCACATTTTCCTCTCTTTTCTATCACTGTACCTAGGTATTTGAACTCCCTCACCAATGCCAGTCTCTTCTTTTCATTCACTGTAACATCGCACTGAGAGTCACCTTCTCTCTCAATAACCATCACTTTATTCTATTCTACATTTACTCTCAAGGCATGACGCTCTCAGTCATCAGCAAAACTGTGCACAAGTCTACCAAGTTCTTATTCGGTATTTGCAAGTAGCACTGCATCAGCATACAACAAATTTGAGATATTCCATCCATCACCATTCATTACCAACGCCATCCTTGTCTCCATTACCCGTGTTTTTTACTTCTCTCATCACCTCATCCTCATATATAGTGTACAACCATGGGGACATTACACAACCTTGTCACACGCCCACACCGATCGTGAACCATTCACTTAGATGTCCATTAATCCATTCACATGCTTCACTACCATCATAAAAACTCTTAACGGCACCTAGCAGCTTACCATCTACACTGTATAGGCTATGCACAAAACTTTCCACAATTCTTCTCTGTCTACTTTGTTGTATGCTTTTTCCAGATCCATACATGCTATAAACACCTTATAAGTCTTTCTCACAAGCCTTTTCCACTATCTGTCTCACTGCAAATATTTGATCCAAACATCCTCTGCCACTCTTAATGCCATTCTGTTCATCACTCACTAGGACTTCTGATATCTCTCTTACTTTCTCTATAATAATTCTTCCACGTACTTCCCCTACCACACTCAATAAACTTATGCCACGATAATTCTTGCACTCACATCTCCCACCTATATATTTGTACAGGGGTACAACCACAGCCTTTTTGCGCTCTGTTGGCAGTTTCACTCATCCATGCCTTCTTACTTTATCTCCAACAAGCACTTCATTCCGCTCTCTCCACTACATTTCATCATCTCTGCATACACCTCATCAACCCCACCTTCTTTCCCAGCACTCTTCACCTGTGCGAGTGTCACGTTTCCAGGCACTACATTCCTTCTCTGCACCCCCCCCCCAAACCAATCATGTTTACAGTGGCTCTGCTCACTCTATTTCCATTCATCAGACTTTGAAATTATTCTTTCCATCTGGTCCTTATTTCATCTCCATGGGTTAATAATCTACCACCTAACTCCTTCACATCTTCACGTTTCTTTCTGCTTTCACTTCTACGTTTCCGAATCTCTTTTCAGAGTAACTTCTATTTTCTGAGTAGTTGGATTCTTTTTTCTTCCTAGATCATCATTTACCTCCTTTTTCCTCTTCATTCGTCTCTACGTGTTTCTTGCTTTCAGTATATTCAGTTGTTATTTCACTTGAACCCCTGTCCTGTAATCACTCTTGCTACTTCATTCTTTTTTCTTCCACTGCATACATACCCTCTTCATCTCACCATGCCGTACATTTCTTCTTTGTTGTTACACTTGCCACACCACACACCGCTTTAGCATTTGTAAGTAAGCCATCCTCATATGCATTCCACAGTCTGTCCAGATCCATTTCATTCCAGTTCACTGATTCTAATTCCTCCCCTGCTCTGGTCCTGTATTTATCTGCCATTTCTTTGATCCTCAGCTTCTCGACTTTCAGTCCTTCTCCCTGACTGCTCCTCTCTCTCCTGGCTCAGTTCACTCCTCTTAGCTTGAACTTGCATAACACAATCATATGATATGACAGACCTACACTTTGCCGTCTCACGGCCCTCGTATCAGCGACCATTCCCATCATCGACCCCTCTACGAGCATGTAATCAATCAGGCTTCTTTCAACACGATCCCCGTTCCCTCTGTACCATGTATATTTATGTGCATTTTTGTTCTTGAAATACGAGTTACAAATGCACAACCTCCTTTCTTGACACATATCCTTCAGTTGCTTCCCATTATCATTTTCTTCTGGTACTCCATTACAACCCGTTATGTTATCCTCAGGGCCAGTGCCTACTATTCCATTCATATCGCCCATTATGATCACTTTATAGTTCCTGGGCATTTCTCCCACTGCTTCATCCAGCTCATTCCAAAACCTGTCTTTCTCTCTCACTCCTGTCCACATTGTGTATACTCTATAATCACCGCCACTTTTACCTTCTCAGACTTGAACTTGACATATATGCATCTCGAGCTGACGCATTTGTAATCTCTCATTCCACTCTGCCGCACTTCATTCATCAACAAAGCAACTCCTCCTTGCATCTTCCTCGCCCATTCATTCCCAATCTCACACATTTCACACCCTACCACTCTTCCACTTCACACTCTGTCATCTTTGTTTCACACAATGCCATCACGGCATATCTCGCACTCCTGAACACATTCACCACTTCCACCCTCTTGCTCTCCTCATTCACACCTCTCACATTCCACATGGCCATGCAAATCTGCCCATTTCGTTGAGGCCCTGGGGAGGTATTGGGCCCTCCGAGGCTCTCCGAAACAGCTGCCATGATTAAATAAATTTTGATAGGGGTATATGGGGGACACTTAACCGGCCAATAACCCCGGTTATATGGTTACCACCCAGCGTCGTAAATGGTTTCCTGGGTACAGGAAACCATTTGTCTTGTCACTCATTATAGAGACCATAAGGCATCCCTACATTTAGTGAGTGGATGATAGGCGCCTCTATCTACCACATGTATAATAATAAAATTAATAATAGCAGTAAATTAATAATAATAATAATAATAATTATTATTATTATTATTATTATTATTGTTATTATTATTATTATTATTATTATTATTATTATTATTATTACTACTACTACTACTACTACTACTACTACTACTACTACTACTACTGGTACTACTACTACTAATAATAATAATAGTAGTAATAATAGTAGTAGTAGTAGTAGTAGTAGTAGTAGTGGTGGTGGTGGTGGTGGTAGTAGTAGTAGTAGTAACAATAATAATCCAACCATCCATCACCCAATCCTACGTTGCCCCATGCGGAGCGTTGGAGCCCGGGACTAGGCAAGTTGGTCCTGACATTTAAGATGAGAGTGACCAGCCTCACTCATCCCTGAGTGGCATTACTTGAGCAATGAACCCCAACCACCTCTCGGATATAAACCTTCACCGGCTCAGTCCGATTGGAGCGCCATAATTACCCATTACACCACCAGGCGCCATAATTTGGTTATATGGTTACCATCCAGCTTAGTAAATGGTTTCTTGGTGTACAGGAAACCATTTGCCTTGTATGGATCGAGTGAGAAATGATGAAGTGCGAAGGAGAACTGGAGTTGTTCGGAATATGGCTGATCGAGTTGAGCAGAGGGTGTTGCGATGATTTGGGCATATGGAGAGAATGGATAATGAGCGATTGGTGAAAAAGATAACTAGATCTGATGTGAGAGGTGTAAGGCTGAGAGGGGGACCACGAATAGGATGGATGGACAGCGTGAAGAGAGTGTTGGGTACGAGAGGGATGTCTGTTGAGCAACGAAGAGTGGCTGTGCGTGACAGAAATAAATGGAGAGAAATTGTGATAGGAATAAATGATGATGCAGCCCTGAGGGGATATTATCCCGCATTTGGTCTGATCAGCTAGTCAGGTCAGGTGCGGGTAAGGGGATGGGTCTATTATGATGTGACAGGGATAAAGTAGCTCTGCTGTCGGGCCCTGCTGCGGACGTCACTGATTGCACTGCGCAGTTGACCCTCGTGCGGTGTGGTGCGGTGAGGATCTGTCCCTTCTCCCATTTGGGGCTATAATGCGAATGAATGTGTTTGAGTGAATTAATAAATTGGGAGTGTGTCGTCCTCTCTCGGCTACCTCCCTTTCCTTGGGGGAATCAGCCTAGGTATATAGATAGATAGATAGGCTTGAGTCAGATATAGCAGAGTACGAGAGGAGTATGGAAGTAGACGCAGTATTAAGGAAAGGGTAGACCAGAGTGTGATGAAATTATTTGACCTTATAGTGAAAATGGGTGATGAGACACTGGACATGTGCAGATAAGAAGCAGGAAGTGAGACGAAGGGGAAGGGGTGTAAGAAGGGAAGGGCTATGTGAAATATATTTTGAATCTTTAGAAATTTGAGCATCCTGAAGGGTTAGACACGTGTTGGAAAGAGTGGTTCTTGGAAGAGAGATGACTCCTTGACAATGATCTATAACAGAATAATTGCACCACCCTTCCATTTACACAACCCTCTCATTTAAACTCACCTCTCACTACACTACCCCCCCACCTACACCATCCACATCAGAAATCCGTTTTTTTTTTACAGTAAACATAGAACTGGGGGGAAGGCGACGCACACAGAACCCCCATCCTGCTGTTCTTCATTGGTCCCGCTCAGCCTAAAACCTGATAGGGGCCGAGAGAGGTAGATTAAAAATAGAAAAACAAAACATGAAAAAAAAAACTTTGAGACCACACACACACACACACACACACACACACACACACACACACACACACACACACACACACACACACACACACACACACACACACACACACACACACACACACAGTTCTTTGTATATAAGATATCCAGCTAGATACAAAACACAGACTTTCCGTGGCTAATATATTAATAGTTTATATCATCTGCAGATTTTCAGTCCAGCAGTTGCACATAATACTTGTAACAACAACTTGCATATCTGCAATAATCTATTTTTAATTTCTGTTTCATCTAAACAGTGATTGGTAGTGTCCCTTGGCAGCGATGAGAGGAAGTGGAACCAGGATGAGTGCCTCTGGAACACCTCGTGCCTGGTGGGAACACAGGGTGGCGGACAAGCAAGAGGATAGGCTTGAGGCTCGGGGTAAGGTTTTTATTTATATACCTTAACTGCCATTGACAGAATTATTATTATTATCATCATCATCTGTGGTAGGTGGGGGCGCTCACCATCCACTGACTCGATGTAGTGCTGCTCTCGGGTGTCTGCCCTTTCCTCTCCATCCTTCTTTCCTTCCATTCGCTTCTGTCTTTCTTTCCTTCATTCTTTCCTTGTCCTTCTGCCTACGGGTGACTTTACACTCCCTCTTCTGTCTTTCTTTCCTTCATTCTTTCCACTTCCTTCAGCCTGTGGGTGACTCTACACTGAGTGACAAGCCAAATGGTTTCCTGTGCATCAGGAAACCATTTACTACGCTGGGTGGAAACCATATAACCAATTTTTGGCGCCTGGTGGTTTAGTGGGTAATTATTGCGCTCCAATCGGATTGAGCTGGTGAAGGTTTCTATCCAAGTGGTGGTTGGGGTTTATTGCTCATGTAATGCCACTCAGGAATGAGTGAGGCTGGTCACTCTCATCTGAAATGTCGGGACCAACTGCCTAGCCCCGGGCTCCTACGCTCCTCATGGGGCAATGTAGGATTGGATGATGGATGGATGGATGGATCATCATCATCACCATCATTTTTATTCTTATTCTTATTCTTATTATTATTATTATTATATCCTCACCCTGCCCTAGGGTGGGAAAGGAGGTCCGTATGATGATGATGATGATTTATATTATTAGTATTATAATTATTATTATCATTTACATTATTATTATTATTATTTATATTATTACTATTATTATTACTATTATTATTATTATTATTATTATTATTATTATTATTATAATTATTATTATAATTATTATTATTATTGCGTATTAATTGTATTATTATTATTGCTACCTTCATACGATTCCGTTCATCTTACAGTGAGACTTTTGGAGTTACAAAAGTTAGATATACCTTTCATCAGTTCCTTCGCTGCTATTGTCCTTTCACCTTAAGTTGGCGTAGATTCTCGTCCTTTGCACTTCCTTCACGTAGCTCAGTGGCAGAATAGACAGTGCTATGGCTCTGCATTCTTTCCATAGAACATCTTCAGGTTCTACAGTACATCCTTTCCAGAGCACTTCTTCATGACTAGCACCATATTCTGCTGTTAATCTATTGTTGCCACTCAGCACTGAAGATAGAAAATTGACACTTTTAGGCCAAATTAGTGTAAAAGGAGTATGGTGGTCATTTGAAAATACCTGTAGTGATAATAATGAAAGTCGTCACCGGATTAATGGGGCTAATTGGCTTTTGAGATTCCATACTGTGTCTGTTTCAGAGACTTACGTTGCACGTAATACCTTGGCCCATTCAAACCAATGATGCATTTCTTTACCTGCGTCGTAAGGTGTCAGATGGATGATAGCAATGCGAGCTTATTTTGCAGAGAGAGAGAGAGAGAGGGAGGGAGGGAGGGAGAGAGAGAGGGGGAGAGGGAGAGAGACCATCGCTTCAGACTATACATCCTATGGCAACCATTTCCACAAGGTATACTTCCGTGGTCCTTCCCCACACCCATCATAGTTCCACCTCATCTCACTCATTTGTTTGTTCCCACGCCTTGTCCTCTTCTCACTTGTAACTTAATTTTTGGAGGATATTTTGAAATAAACCTTCACTGCACACAAACCAATAATCCTACGCCCTTATTTTCACAGGGTATACCTTCCCGCCAACCCGCATAGTCCACAAAAACATTCCCCCTCCCTCCCCTCTCCCCATTTTACACATTACGCCCTTTTTTTTTTTTTAACCACCCTCCTTTACTGTTTCTTGGCACGAAACAGGTCAAGCATTGGATGAACGTGCTTCTGTCTTGTTTTATTCTTCCTCGCTGCAGTCAGTTTGCTGTTACTTATGAAAGATTTATGGTCGCAGTTTCCATATACAGCATCTACTATGATTAAAAAAAAAAAAAAAAAAAAATCGCTGTTCTGTGTGGGTAGTCTGTTCTGGAATCTGTCTTGTATTTTCTCTTCTGATGTTTTTCTTTTCTCTCGTGTCTGCCTTTAACTGTTCGAGCTAGCGAGAGAAACGACGGAGCAGCTACACTATCATACATGGATTAGAATGATAGCGTACAATACCAAAGCTAAGTAATTTGGAAATCTGTTAAAACTACAGCCGACCTCTGCATATCGTCGGAAAGCAAAGAAAACAGTGGTAGAAATACGTGAGTGACTTCTCTCAAATCCCTGCCATAATGCTGATAAGAGAAAAAATCGCCAAACTGAACACTAAAACTGGGACATTTTGACAGATTTAAGCGCACATTGTTGGATACCTTGTGTAAAGTAAAAGGTGATACCTAAGTGGCCTTTCTGAAAATTCTCTACCATATTGCTAAAAACAGCCACAAAACACCAAATTTAACATCAAAACGGGGCTATCATGGAAACTGTTACAGCTTCAGTGGACTTATGCCTTACTTTTATTATCTGACTTGACGACAGGTGTGGCCAGACTGGAAGGTTTAGTTTAGTACTAACCAAGGAGACTCATTCTTAGCTCATAACTAAGGTTCAGTTACATTCACACAACCACATCAGAATACTCATTTTGTGGAAGCGACCATTTTCTTCCAGACAAAAACAATTTCCACCCTTCTACGACAATCAGAATACAACGCCAACTCCAAGGCGGCGGTGGCCAGAGCACAGCAGATGAAGCTCGTTGATGGTCTGTGTTGGCTGGTGGTGGCCCTGGGTCTCCTGCCCGGGGGAAAGACGGGCCCTAGACGTAACGCAGCTTCGATCCTCGTGTCATCTCTCACCATCATTTTCTGCCTTAGTATCAGCACCTTCTACCTTGTCTTCATCCACCGTAAGTAACTCCCTGACGGTATGATGGTTTTTCTGTTTTATTCTATTTTATTCTATTCATACCTTCTGGAGAATTTAACAATATTCATATACATAGTATACATAGTGATTTGCATACACATTATCAGAAAATAGCAGTAAATTTCAGCTAACATTGTGTCCTGTCGATGAGAAAGTATCGGTGCACACTTTGCCCGAAAAAAAAAAAAAAAAAAGACAAGAGCTGTTACAAAATTCCTGGTGACTCTACCGTGTCATAATAAGCTTGGATTTCATGAGGATCCCATACTATATCCCTTGCTTGACGCTTGCTCGTCAGTCCTCTTGCCATATGCACATTCAGATAACAAATTATTCACCTCGGAACAGCTCGAGCGATACTGATCATTTGGGTCCAGATATCATCGGACCTCTGGAGCGCGATACTCATTTGATCGATTGTACAGAAGTGTGTGGTTTTAATATCCTCGCAATAGAGAAAATTAGGTTATAGCGTTTGTGTGTGTGTGTGTGTGTGTGTGTGTGTGTGTGTGTGTGTGTGAGCAAAATAACTAAAAAAAATTTCAACCAATATTAACCAAATTTGGGTTAGCCAAGAGACTAGCGTATTGTGTTTCGAAACAAGTGGCCAGAGGTTAAGACCACAGGGCTACATCAAACTGACCCAGCAAAATCGATTAAAGCAGATTTTATCCAGTTTGGACGGAGCACTATGGAGGTGAAGTAAGGAATGATGTGAGTCAACCATAATAACTATAAATCAAAGGTCAAGGTAACAGCACAAAATCAAAGTTTGACCTGTGTGTCTGTGTTTGAATAAAAAACTAAAACACTTTTGGTCTAATTAGGATCAGTCTTGGTGGATAAAATGAGGCTCAGCCAATGCTTGTTTTACAAAATAATAGGTTAAAAGTCAAGGTCACATGGCAAGGCCAACTGGAATCGTTTTCGTCTATTAAAGCAAACTTTGCGGGAAAGTCTAGAGTAAAACGAGAACAGAATAATCTAATAAAAATATTAATTAAACAACAAGGTCACGGGGAAAGGTTAAACGACGAGATCACATAACAGGGTCAGCTGAAGCACTCTTGATCCACTTTAGACCAAAGTTGCTGAAAAGGCTGAGGTTCAGGCAAGAACGAAGTTAGTCAGTTTAGAGAACAATCAATCCAAGGTCAAAGTCACAAGGGTAGCGTAAAATTTAACCGTGTGTTTGTGTTCAAGCAACATATCTAAAGCATGTTTGATTTGATTTGGACCAATCTTGGTATATGGGTATATGGGTTGAGGATGAGCCAAGAATTTGACCTACAGTTTTTGAGAGCGCTGGGTCAAAGGTATAGGTCACGTGGAAAGGTCAAATTAAACAGGTTTTATCCACCTTGCGCAAGAGCTCAGGTTAAAAGCAGGGATAAAGGGGTTGTTTTGAGAGCAATCGGTCAAAGCTCATTATCACGGGGCAAATCCAGACTTTCAGCCTTAAACCAGTTGGTGGGCGTTTGGGTACTGCACCCTAGGAATTGCTCCGAGTTCCCCCCCCCCCGCCCTTTTTTTTCGTTTTTTTTTTTTTAATCTACCGTTCAGTATATTTGGTTGCGTTAAACCTGTTAGATCCTTTGCGTTTTGGTGTGTTTAACTTTGACTTAAATAATTCCTGCGATAAAAACTGTACTTTTTGAACGTATGCATTTTTTTATTATGTTACTGGTGTAGGGATATGGCAACAACATCCCCAACATTCTGAAGTTAATTAGTTTTCGAATCCCCCCCCCTCCTTTTTTTCCCTGGAACTTCCATTCTCCTTCAGTTCATAAAAGAATGAATAAATAGTAATATAACATAAAATAAATGAAACCTCCATGTGAACACAGAAAAGTAGGTGATGTGGAGGACACATAGCGAACACTAGATAATGCACAAACTCTGCAACTACCAGGAGAGTAGGTGTTTGCGCTCTTCATTGGTCTACAGCAGCTCTTTCACCCAGCAAAATTATATCACACCTTGAAGGTATCAGTATCATCATTCAAATTCATCCACTTCCCCTCACACACACCACAAAGCCAGTCGGGAGACAGGACGTGTGTGCTGGGTAATCCCCAGGTCCTGTCCTCCCCACTTACTGTTTTTTAATCAGCCCATACACCACTGACCGGGCTAAAGTATGGCCCGGCCTGCACTATATGTGCAGGGAATCTTTCAACGAGCGAACGAACTTCGTCATACGAGGAAGAAGTAGAGTGCCTGTGATGCTATTCGTGAAGAAGCTTTGCCAAAGTGCAGGGTAAATAAGTATTAAGTGATAATTATCAGCAATTTGTTAGTTTTCGTATTCTCTTTGTGCTTTTTGTTCCCGCTAATTCGGCTGTAACGATTATAGTAGCTATTGAAGTGAAAATAAAAATATTATTGTATAAAACTCAAGCTTAGGAAATATTGTAATTTTGTGTGTCGTGGCTTTGTGTACGCAGCACTACAAGTTTGGACCAAGAATTTAATACGCTTGATACCAGATGCTTTTGAAGTTTAGGGTACATTTTTCCTTAACAGGATAAACATGGTTGACAGCACCATTCTAAGCAAATATTATATTGCGTGAGAAAGCCGGTAATGAATTTGCCACTTCACTACGAACCCATACTTTTACATTTTACTGAGACCATCCACCATGTTATTTAAGCTAGGAGGCACCTCTAGTAGTGGAGGGGTCGGTGATAGTTGTATCCATCCCTTCCAACTATATTAATTTATCTTATGCTACGTGGAATTGTTTGGAAATAGCAAGGATAATTTACAAGGAGAGGCATTCAAAGAATGCAACACCCCCGGCCATCAACTGATCTAAAGGCCAAATATATGAGTTTGCCCTGTGACCTTGACTTTCGACAGATTACTCTCAATATCATATTATTTCACTCTCGTCTAATTCACCAACCTTGGTTCAGGTAAAATGAAGACTGTTTGAGTTGATTTAGTCCAGTGGTCTTGAATTTGTATCCTTCTCAGTGATCTTCACCTTTGCCTGACTGGTTATTATGAAAATGGAATTACTTTAACTTTGGTTTACATGAACCCTTTCACAAAGTTTGGATAAAAGCCATACAGTTGACCTTGCTATATAAACTTGACCTTTGACCTATTGTTTTAAAATATAATAGGTCAACCTACTGGGTGATCTTCAACTCATTCACCATATTACATCAAAATCACATTAAAAAAAAAAAAAAAAATAATTATGTAGTTTACTCGCAAACATTCAGATTGAACTTTCACTTGTGCCCTTGACCTTTGACTGAACGTTCACAAAATCGAATCCTCTTGTTCTTGGCTGACCCTTAACATTTCCACTATGTTTTATTCAAATCAGATCAAAACTGAGTTGTCCTTGCCTTGTAATCTTGGCCTTGGACTTTTCCCTGTACCCTTGATCTTAGACTGAGTGTACCGGAAATCGAATCCTTTTATTCTTTTCTTATCCTCATCTATTGCACAAAGTTTGGGTTGATTGAGTATGAACTCTAGGGTGACGTTTCCCTGTGGCCTTGACCTTTGACCTTTTGTTCTAAAAAATGAAGGGGTTACTCCTTATCTGAATCTCAATCACTCCACTAAGTTTGGTTGAAATTAATCTAAAACTGTTTATCTTGTTAACAGTCGCAGACAAGGGTCGAATTTTTACCCTGCCCTGTGACCTTGACCTTTAATTGATTGTTCTCAAAATTAAGTCACTTCTTTCTTGCCTTGCTGTCGGACCTTCACCTAAGTTTTTTTTTTTTTTTCAAACCTAGAGTTTTTTTTTTTTTTTTTTTTTTTTTGGACATTGCCCTGTGACCTTGATCCATGCCTTATTGTTTTATGAAAAGACAGGTTTCCTCACGTGTTATTCCTCAACACTTCCACCCAGTCTGGTTAAAATCGGATAAAAACTTTTCGAGTTTTATATTAACGTTCAAACGGACGAAGAAACATTTAAGACATAAGTTCACGCCGCTCAAAGCATAATACCGGTTCTCGCTTGGCGAGTCGCGGGTGTAAAAATGCGTGGTGAGATTGAAGTGGTTCATAAATGTACAGGTACTGGGATCATCTGATATCAACCGGCAATCATCTAACACGGTGTGCTAAATGGATCATAGGAAATATTGGAGTGAATAATGTTCTCCATAATGCTTCAATGTACGAGAAACCTCGAGCAGCGAAGAGGTCAGTGAATTACCATCTGTTTAACCTCTCCAGCTTGAAAAGTCTGACCTAAGCTGAATACGATCGTCTCGAAATTAAAGCAACAAACTAAAAAAGAAGGAACACACGAAGATTGCAACATCCAAGCCCAACAACTGGTGCAAAGGCCGAACGTTTAACCTTGCAATGTGACTCTGAATTTTGATGGATTGTTCTAAAAACTGAATCTCTTCGTCCTGGCTTTTCTCTGAAGCATTCCACAGAGCTTGTCTAAATATTATAAAAATTGTTTACTATGATCATGCTACGTTGCCTCGACTATTGACCTTTCCCTGCGACATTGACCTTTAACTGTTCTGCAAATCAAATCTCTTCGTTCCTCCTTTACCCTCAACCCTTCCACGAAGTTTAGCATAAATCGGATAAAAGCATATTAATATTACCTAACCATATCACGTTGACCGTTGGTCTTCCCCTGTGTCGTTGATTATAGACTGAGTGTTCTCAATATCGAACCTCCTTATTCTTGCATTCACACAAACCCGCCCATAAAGCTTAACCAAAATAGAATGAAAACTCATCAGTTTGTCATTGTTATATGACCCTGACTTTAGATCAATTTTTCATAAGAAAAAAAAAATCAACCCAGTGACTGGTACTTAACCTTCCTCAAGCTTTGTCCAAGTTTGATCAAAATTGTTGTAATTACTTTGTTCACACAGACAAACGGATCGAAACTTGCCCTTGCCCTGCAGTTCTGCAAATCAAATCCCTTCTTTTTTGCCTTATCCTCCTCCCTTTTACAAATTTTGGTGGATATTAGATAAAAACTACTAACGTTGCTCTTGCTGGTCAAACTTTCATCTAACCTTGTGACCTTAACCACTGACCTGTCGTTCTCAATAATAATAGGTCAGCCATTTCGCTGACCCTCAACTCTTAGCTCAGTTAATATCAGATCAAAACTGTTTAAGTAATTTTCTTAAAGCACACACACACACACACACACACACACACACACACACACACACACACACACACACACACACACACACACACACACACACACACACACAGAAAACCAACCAAAACATACCCCACCTTACTATCACGTGGGCGAGTACAAAAATACTTTATTTGGGTGAGTTGGTTAATACTGTAATGGAAGTGGGCGCTTGGATCAATAAACGACAACGTGTAATCTTTTCGGAATGTGTACTGAATGGAGGAAATGTGAAGTGGTTGTGGAGATTGGGACCTGCCCTAATCCTGAGTTGTGTGTTTGATTAGCTCTATGTCTGTTTTCTCTCCGCACATACCTATCAAACTCTTCCTTAGCAAAATTGAATGAATAATAAAGTGACCAACTACGAACCACAATAGTTTTCCTGATAACAGTTAAGTGTTACTGAGACTTGTTTTTTCACATGAATTGGTTAGGATCTTTTACAAACACGGTCCCAAGTCACCACAATTATGCATATGTTTCCTGAGACTCTAGTCGTCAGCATCCACCTTATGTTGTAGGATGCTCTTAGAGAGAGAGAGAGAGAGAGAGAGAGAGAGAGAGAGAGTGAGAATGTGCATCACTTGCATCCACCAACTGGTCAAACAGCCGGACATTTGACTTTAACCTGTGACCTTGACCCTCCACTGATTGCTGTCAGAATCGTATGACTTCATTTCTGCCTGACTGTTAAGTCGTCCACTTAGTATTGTTCAAATGAAATGAAAACTATCTGAGTTTACCTTGTCCTGTGCCTCTGATGTATTGTGCCTCTCCCTGTTTCCTTGACCTTTGACTGATTGTCCTGCAGAGGGAATTCATTTATTATACTTTATCCAAAACCCTTCCGCAAAGTTTGGTGTTAAACTGACAAAGTCTATTCAAACTGACATTACCGTGTTGATTGTCCTTTGACCTATTATTGTTCTGAAAAACAGTAGGTGAACGCCTTGGCTGATCTTCGATACCTGAACCAAGTTTGGCCGAAATCTGATAAACACTGTTTTAATTATTTTGTTCACGCATAGACACACGGGTTGAACTAGACCTGCCCTGTGACCTTGATTCTTGACCGCTCATAAGATCGAACCGCAACATTATTGCATTATACGAAATAGTGTCACCAAGTTTTGTTGATCTTACTGGACCCAACTCTGTCATAGCCCTGTGATCTTGACGTTGGTCCATTGGTTCAGAATAACTATAGATCAGCTCCTTGATCGTTCGTCTACCGTCGCGCCAAATATGGATGAAATAGGATAAAAACCCTCAACACACACACACACACACACACACACACACACACACACGCACACACACACACATACACGTGTGGAGTACAGCTCCCATGGTGGAGAAGAGGAGGCCTAATCACATACTTTTTTTTTTTTCTAAATGGGACAAGTCAAGTTTTCATCTAATCAACTCTTCTGCTCATACTGACTCTCTTTGTGTCTGTCTCTCTCTCTCTGAAGTGTTGCATCTTTATCCCTCCATTGCGCTGTGCCAATGGTGACTTCTTCTGAACCGTCTGTTTTTCTCTCTCATTCCAGCAGGTGTATAGTACCTCTCTGGCAATTAAGCCTCACCTCCTTTCTCTCCAAGTCTCTAACGCAACAGTTTTGCGACACTAGCAGACCTTCATTTATGCCATTGATTATGTCTAGAATTGTCCTCATCATTCTGCACTTCGCTCTACCTATCAACCTCGGTCTTTTAAGCGCAATGTACTTTGAAAAATAAAAAAAAATCGATAGATAAAAATAAATAAAAAATAAAACATATCTATCCTTCAGTCCGTTTTTGCCCCAGTAAGATAGTAGGGGCAAAGGGCTAAGCTACTCAGTTCCGATGTTTAAGGTTCGTCCCATAATGGCATTGTGTGTGCAGTGAACCACAATCAACTACCAGAGGAGAATTCATACAAGCTCCATCCAGCTGGAGCGCTTGAACCCACTCAGTCTGATTTTACGGTTACCGCCCTACGCAGTAAACGGTTTCTTGGATTACAGGAAATTATTTCGATTTCCAGTCAGCGCAGAATCATCTTGCGATTGCACTACATCTAGTGAGTGGATGGTGGGCGTTTTCATCTACCACTTTCGGATGATTAAATCTTGATCCCTAATATACAAAGTTTCAAAAGAAAGGTATGACATTGTGAAATTATGTATGCAGCTACTTAAAAGCCTAATTAAGTCGAAGCATCACAAGAACTCCAATCTGGGGAAAGATTGAATTTTCATTCTTGTCTCATTCGGGTAATATCTTTGTTATATAAGGTAAAGGAATTGAATCCTGTATGTGTTTAGATAACAAAGTATGTCATAGGCACCAAAGGAAGTAATCGTCGATGTTGGAGGAAGGAACTCAGGTTCCGTCCCCTACCAACTCACTCACTCCAGAAATGTTCAGTTATTTATGAGTACTTTAGTGAATGTGGTGTATTTAATGAACGTTTGCATCGGGTGTTGACATGACAATGAGTGGATGGGTGTGGGCAGATCATGGTTGGTGTACCGACTACCCCCAGATATACTGTACCTAACTTTGAAGACTTTTTAAAGCACAAAAAGTAAATTTTCAAGGTATTTTAACTGGACCTGATATAAAGGTTTTATCTCCTTGGGGCTGTGGTTACAACATTTGGACATTGACCTGGGTAACTAGTCCAACGCCTAGCAGAACTGCTGTTAATTAATATTTTCCTCTTCAGATGTCTTCCTGAGTAACGCTTCGATGCTGTCCTTCACAATGGTGACTGTAGCAGAGGCGATCTACGCATGGTGCACCTTCCTCTTTTCCTGCGCCACCGCCATCAGCATCTGGATCAATTCCCGCAAACTGGTGACACTCTTCCAAGAGTACAAAAACTTAGACATTAAGGAACTAAACATCAGATCCCACGTCATAAGGATAGTCTTTGCTTTAACACCGAACCTCTTCAACTCCATCCTGTATTCAGTTTGGTATCACACCGACCTGGTAAGACACACGGAGCAGTGGACTTACTACTTATTCGATATCTCGTTCTTGTGGCTGCAGGTGGTGCTGACGGTGCCATTGGTATTTCTAGTTTCCCTGGGGCAGATCATCCACGACTCCCTGACCGCCAACAACGCCACACTAGCCATGCTCTTAGAAGGGAAGGCATCTGGTGCGACCCTTCTTGACGTGCATCATACTAACCTCAGACTTCGCGAGCTGTATGGTAAACTGGAGAAGGTGGTATCCATCCCCATATTGTGCTACGACATCACTGCTCTCTACACCATAATCACCACCTTCTTCGGCATGATGACCTTTGATCTGCCCACTGACGCAATATACATACCGTTTATCGCTTTCGGGGACTTCCTCATTCTGGTAATAGTTACAATGACGGGCCTCATAGCTGACAACATCCGACGCAAGGTAAGATAGAGCTAACTGTCTGAATTCGGTGATATATGTTTAATTTTATTCCTTCTACCTTCAGAAGAATCTTCTAACTGAAGGGGTCAGATATAGCGTTAAATAACTTCCTTTTTACAAAGGGTTTCTTCTAAACTGTTTATAACCAACAGGCGGGGGATAGAGTAAAGTTTAAAAGAAGTCATCTACTGGAAACGTTTGAAACAGTGCAGTGAAGGAATGAGTTCATGTAATGATGAAAGATAATACTGTTGTCCCTTCTCAGTGATGAATGATAACTCGTGTCTCCTTAATATGGTGATTGCTAAAACTCATATTTCCTTGTAACGATGAATGTTGATATAAATGTCTCTTTATTACAATGTATGATTATACTGACGTTTCCTTGTTGCGATGAATGATAATATTTATGCTTGCCTATTACGATGAAGTCTTCCTTTGTCTGAAATGTAGAGAGTTCTATTCCAAACTGAAGCAGGGAGCAATTTAATGAAGTTAATTTCGTAAAAACAGACATTACTGATATTCCACAGATGTATCATAAAACCAGTACACCAGTCCTGAGTGGGAGAGCCTTTGCATGCATGTAATATGAACTGTGGGCATTAGAGCCGAAGTGGCGACACACACAGCTGAGTAGTAAGTAGAGGGACTTCTAGATCTGTTAGGTCTATGATTAGATTCGACCCCTCCCCCCAAAAAAAAAAAAATCTATAGTCAGCCTCATTCCCATTAACATCCAGATACCATTAACGGAAAAAATAATCATAGTATGTAATGATGTACTTAGCTGCCTCGAGTATTTATCCGTCCTTCATATAATTCACTCTCTCTCTCTCTCTCTCTCTCTCTCTCTCTCTCATATTATCATCATCTGTCTATCTGTGCACCTTACAGTCTATCTTTCCTTTCCAGGCAGCAGAGCCCATGAGACTCCTGGCCCAGACGGAGGATGAGGCAGCAACCTGGCCTCAGTCACCCCTCAAGGTTAACATTTGTCCACGTCACTGTTTTAGTTCCAAAGTAGATCAGGCAGGTAAATTAACACCTTGACTACTAGGACGCAGTAATTTAATTTATTCCTGCTACCTCTAGATTATTTTATTCAGCTCAGAAAAAATCTTTGGTGGTGAGAGTGTTGAAGAATGACATACATACATACAAAAAGGTTAAGAAATAACATACATTTATACATACATACTAATACTCTCTCTTCGAAACTTTTTATTAGGATGAATATAGTTGTCTGAAAGGGGCAAAAAATTAATGAAAATTACCTTCTCGAGCTCAGATAGTTTACCTCTTTATCCTGCGTTTGCTTCTAACAATAGACCTTCAGAAGGATGGTAAAGATCTCATGTTGTGAAGGTCTTAAAAACTATAATGTTTTTCACCACACATCATGTAGTTTAGGGACAGAAAAAGGCATTATTGCTGTTCTCCATCCTTTCCTTAGCACTTCTTCGTGACATGCATCAACCTGTAGTGTTAATTTGTCACTACAGGTTAGCAGTCAAGATGGAGAGATGACAATATTAGGCCAAGTTAGGGTAAAAATGAGACAGTATCTTTTCAACAACCTCTTCAGACTGAGGACATCTGTTTCGCTTTATCCTGTCCCCGACGCAGGACAGTGCCAGTCTGGCCGGTCTGGTGTCATCGGGCAGAGTTTGAGCACTCCCCAAAATTAATTACTACGTTATGGCTGTGTGATATACAATTAGCCTTTGATATGATGCGGAAATAAGTCTCCTTTGTTTCTTGTCAAATCACCCCACCCGCCATAATGACTATAGTTCTTGTACCTTAATTTGGCCAAGAAATTAATCCTCCTGCAGCATATGTTACATAGTTTCGTGAAAAAAAAAACTATACTATGGCTCTACATTCTTTTCTTTGTGCATATTCCTGACTACCATCATATTTCAGTGTCAATCTGCTGCTACATATAAGCATTCAGAGTAGAAAAATGTCAATTTTAGGCCAAGTTAGAGTAAAAGGAGGACACACATGGCCATCGCTAAACCAAAATGGATTAGGGAACTTTGTCAGGTTACCACAGACGCACTGGAGTTGGCAGGGTCTTTTCTTTTTTTTTTTTTCTTTTTATGTATCTGATACTTGATGTAAACTAGACAACAATACAAATAGAAAAGAAAATATCAGTAACGACAAATAAACCCATACAGTGCGAGGATATCTTTAAAAACTTTAGCTACAGAGAGATCATCATGTTCAGCTTATGGGAGGCTTTTAGCACTAGGGAGTGGCATCATCATCATTACCATCATCATCATCATCATCCCATAACCCACTGGAATGAATCTAGAATTTGCAGTACTTCATGCACTCAGTATATGTGTTTTTTTGACATATGAATTCCTTTTTCTCTCCACTTCATTAAGTTCTTACATTTGTCTTCCACACCTGTTTCTTCCACTAACTGATTCTTCTGAACACCTTGAAGTAGATTACATCTTTTATACTCTTGTTCTTGGTACCCTAGTCTGTTGTATTTATTGTTGGAGAGAATTTTTGAAATGAAGGAGTTAAAAATGGCATTATTTATTTCATTCAATACTAAAGTTGCACCAGATCGTTGAATAATATATTCCGGTAGCAGCAAGAATAAAATTAAGTGTGGAACAATATGAGGTGGATCAAACTAGAAATCATCTTTATTGTCAGACGTTTCTGTATCTTCTCATTTGATTATTTTCTTCCATTTTAGGTCGCAAAACACATGAGAATATGTGGAAACGTTTGACAATAAAGATAATTTTATTTCGGTCTTCCAAAAAAAATAATTTTATTTCGGCCCTCCAGTAAAGATTATCTTATTTCGGTCCTCATCACACTGTTCCGATTGAAATTGAGATTCCCCAGGAATGCACCCATATTTGATAACAGTATGGAATCCTATGTAAACGGGTAATAGTTGACACTCTTGCAACACTACCCATGCTATTACCGTTCCTAACCAAACCCTTTGTGAATGATGCCTGCAGCTGTTCTAAATGTGCTTGGTCCCAGATCATTTGTCTCAACCATTTATTTTATTCATGTGCCACTGTTTGCATGTCATTTTAACCCTTTCGTTCTTTAACTCCATGTTGGAAGAAACGCCTTCACGTGACAGTATCGATATGACTGGGTGATGGAGCTGCCCGTTCCCTCCCTATCTCCCGACAAGAGATGGTGAACTGCAGAAGGACACTTTTTGCCTGAAGTCTTCCGGGTTCACTTTCGGATGAAGCTGAAGTCGCAACACGCTACGACTACCCTGCCCTCACACTGAATACCCATCTCACCCTTACTCTCCCATATTTCTCTTGATTTAACCATGCTTGACACAGCTGAGTGATCAGGCAGTCCTTCCCGCCGTCCTTTCTTGACTCTGTCAGTACCACGCTCCAGTTTCTTTGTGCCTGTACTTACGTAATCAGCCAGAATTCTGTCTACACTCATTACACATTGTTCTTACCATGTGTATTATTGCATATCTTATATGCTGCTTACGCACAAGGTGATCATGGTGATCATGATCATGATCACGATGATGATGATAACAGTACGGTAATAATGATAATAATTATAATGATAATAGCCCAGTGATAATGAAAACATGAGTGATGAAGATAATAACGAAGCTAAAAAGGTGAGGAAAACGATAAGATTAACACTAATAACAGTCTTAGTCCAATGACAGTGAAGGTAAAGTGAGGAAAATGACCGCACTGATAATCATAATGATGTAATAATAATAATAAAAATAAGTACTCATAATGCCAACAACAGTAATAATAACAATAATAATAAAATATAATAATAATAATAATAATAATAATAATAATAGTAATGATGATGATGATAATGATGATTTTATGTGTTGCAGATGGTGATATACAAGCTGGCAGAAATTCCTTTAACCCTGAGTGTTGGTGGCTGTTTCAACCTCTCCGTCTCAAACATCCTCAGTGTAAGCACCTCTTCCTCATTTATTACTCTCACTCTCTCAGTTTCATTCTTATTGTCACACTCTCACGTACTCTCCTCCACTGTCTCACTCTCTTACTTATTGTCTCACTCTCAGTCCCATATTTTCTTTCACTTTCTCACTCTTACAGTCGCACGTTATCACTCTTACAGTTTCTGCATTCTTTCCCTAGGCAGCTCTTCTCAGCCTCTGACATAGTCTCGCATACGCAGGTTCTCTCTCTCTCTCTCTCTCTCTCTGTCATACTACCAATCAGTCATATTCATTACTTCAAACCCAGCCACACTGTACTAAGCCTAAGCAGTTCCTCTCATTCTCTCACATGCTTTCCCACACTCTCACTTGCTCGCAGACTCTCAGTTTCTCACATGCTTTTACACACACACACACACACACACACACACACACACACACACACACACACACACACACACACACACACACACACACACACACACACACACACACACACACACACACACACACACACACACACACACACACACACACACACACAACACAACACAACACAACACAACACAACACAACACAACACAACACAACACAACACAACACAACACAACACAACACAACACAACACAACACAACACAACACAACACAACACAACACAACACACACACACCACACACACACACACCACACACACACACACCACACACACACACACCACACACACACACACACACACACACACACACCACACACACACACACCACACACACACACACCACACACACACACACACCACACACACACACACACACCACACACACACACACACCACACACACACACACCACACACACACACACCACACACACACACACACACACACACACACACACCACACACACACACACACACACACACACACACACTCTTACAGGTTCCAGCATGCTCAGTATAAGTTGTTCCTTTCACTTTCTCACATACACTCTCTCACGTGTTCACATTCATACCACTTCCAACAGTATTCAGCGCAAGTATTTTCTCTACACTGACATACTGTACTGTCTCACTCTCTCACATACGATCTCATACTCGCCAACAAAATCACACCTTACATGCTTCCACACTCTCGGTCCCACACGTATTTATTTCATTACTCCTACACTCCCACTATTTATCACTTTCCCATGCACGAGTAGTTTCTCATATTCTCTTGTCTCATATTCGTTCAACATCTCACCTTACATGCTTTCACAGTCGGTCTCTTACATTCTCTTTCACTCTCTTACTTTCTTACTTCCTGTCACACACGTAATCACTCCACCCTACACACACACACACACACACACACACACACACACACACACACACACACACACACACACACACACACACACACACACACAATTACAGTTTCCATCATCGTCAGTTTAAGCAGCTCTCTCACTCTCTTGCATCAACCATCACAGTCTCCCTCACTTTATCTCACTCTTTTCATCTTCCACATCATCAGTCATCATCATCAGCATAATCATAATCATCATCATCTTCTTCATCATCATCATCTTCTTCTACTTCTTCTTCTTCTTCTTCTTCTTCTTCTTCATTTTCTTTTTATTCCTCCTCCTCCTCCTCCTCCTAATTCTCCTCCCCCTCCTTCTCCTCCCCCCCCCATTTTCATTAGTCTGGGAATGATTTTTCGAAGTGAAAGGCTTAGTTATTACCTTCATTAATCCCTCTCTAAATGAGACCTTTACCCAGCCTGAAAAAGATAGCCTAATGGTATATGCAAAAATGTCACTGCAGTGACAGGTTATCATAGTTTCATATTTCTCCTATATTATCCTAACCCAATAAATCAAGTAGCGATTTTTATTGCTGTTCTTGGTAATTCCAGCCAGTTATGCTAAACTTGATGGAGACGTCTCGTAGCAAAAGGATTAAAGGATAATATTATATCCTTTTTGACTTTAACTGGGCCTAGAATTGACATCTGTCCACCATGAATATTGAATTGTAGCAGTAAATTAACATTCAAATATAGAGCTAGTCACGAAAAAGTGCCATAAAAAAGATGCACAGCCGTAACATTGTCTTTTCTGCCTATGAACCACGTAAAACAAACTGGAAACAGACGAATGTCTAGGCCAAGTTAAAGGGAAAGAACTACTTTATTGTAACTTTCCACAAACAACATTTCTTAAGGACAAAACGTTTTCCCCAAACTGTATAGAGTTGTTCCGCCATATGCAGTACTAAGCTGAAAAGGAAGAGGTGGATGCTACCTTGATCAGAACAACGGCACCATTCTTGTGACTCCCAGACCATTTTAATTAACTATGTGGAGACCCCTCTGAGTAAAGTGGTTATAGTATGGTATGTTTCTGACCTCTTCATCGTCAGACGTCTCTCTTAACCTGCCACATCCCGTTGACGTACATACTGTATATGCCCAAACGTTTTGTCACTGTGACTCCTAGTGACGTTTACAAACACGCTGCAATTGCAAGGTCCATCATTTGCACATTTTTTATATTTCGCGCGTGATTTTTGGTACGTATACACAGGACACCTTCCTCTACCCGAGGCCAGGCTGGGACAATGCTTTACCCCGCATAACCTCCCCCCCCACTGCACGCCATTGTCTCGACAACTCATGTTACCTGTGACCTGGCCAGTAAAGACATGTGCCACGGTACAAAATTCAAGGCGTGAGTGATTCCCCAATTGATGACAATGTGGAGGACAAAGTTTAAGTGGCATTAGAGGAAGAAATGATCAGAAGTGATGAGCAGGTAACATCGCCAAAAAAGGTGTGGTATGTTGATGTGTTTGTTGAATGAATCAACGCTTATAGCGCCTATATTAGTGTATGAAAACCAATATTCTCTTGTATTACATATAAATTTGCACCAAATAAATAAATATCTACCTATTCTGAGTGGTTTGGAATAGTTACCCCTCCCATAGAAAAAGTCTTATCTGGAGCACGGCTCGATATGGTACCAGGTGAGGGACTGTCTCCTGTACCAGGCATTTCTAAAATTAGGTGAGCAATTTCTCTCTGAATTTTCAATGTTTCTCATAAAAAAGCAGAGCTTTTAGCCCCCCCCCCCACAAAAAAATAAAAATCTGCCGAGATTGGGGGGAGATCATTAGTGAAAAATCTGCCTGGACGCGGCGGGTTAAACTACTATAAGTATGTTATTGCAGCAAGAATAAAGGAAGGACATTACAGTCTTGACGAGACTAAGCTTTTCCACCAATGCACGATTTTGTTGAGCTTAGAAACAACCCCTTCATATTAAGAGAATAAAGAGTTCGTAACGCATTCGCTGCCAGAGACCTATGGTACACTGAGTTATTATTTTTACGCAGCAAGGATAACATATGTAGCACATCACCCTATTGTAGTAATTAAAGATATTGCTTTCGCTGAAGCTTACTCCCTCTTCCAGATGCTGAGTGCTGCCTGTACCTACCTGGTGGTGTTCCTGCAATTCAGCCAGGAGGATCTGCAAACCAAAGATTTTGCAATATCATTCAGCAACAATTCAAGTCATTTCAGCAGTTCATAACATAATTAGCTTTCACTTTATATATATATATATATATATATATATATATATATATATATATATATATATATATATATATATATATATATATATATATATATATATATATATATATATATATATATATATATATATATATATATATATATATATATATATACATATATATATATATATATATATATATATATATATATATATATATATATATATATATATATATATATATATATATATATATATATATATATATATATATATATATATATATATATATATATATATATATATATATATATATATATATATATATATATATATATATATATATATATATATATATATATATATATATATATATATATATATATATATATATATATATATATATATATATATATATATATATATATATATATATATATATATATATATATATATATATATATATATATATATATATATATATATATATATATATATATATATATATATATATATATATATATATATATATATATATATATATATATATATATATATATATATATATATATATATATATATATATATATATATATATATATATATATATATATACATATATATATATATATTTATCTAATAAGTGCAATTTTTTTTTTTTGGGGGGGGCAAAGTAAAATATGACATGCTTTTTCAGGCATATTTGTGTACGGCTTTGTAGATATTATGAAAAAAACGCGAATGTAGAATTAAGACAGATGTGGATGGCAAGGAAGGAGATAAAAATCAGTGTATATGGTGTGCAAACGGTTGTGGAGTGGTTAGAAGTACACTGAGCTGGTACTGACATATGGAATAAATGAATGGAGAATGTTTGAAAGCGAGGCACGGTAACTGGTGATCCCTGCAGGGGCACGCGTTCATTTACATGGGAAAAAACTTTGGCTATGTAGTAAGAATGGTTGAGAAAGGAGAAACTTATTTTGCATGGTCGTCTCTTCCAGTTGTCATGTCGGCAGAACGTGGGCTTACCACATCTCCTGGTTTAGGTTACATCCCATCTGAGGACAGACATTCAGGAGGACACAGTAGTATGTTCTTTCATGGGTTTGCACATGTTCGCACGGAAGTCAGGATACCATCGATGACATTAGACTCCTTCATTCACAAACACAGCCACTCTACACAACTTCCACAGGCATTTCTCATCCTACACCCCAAAAGCTTCCCACGTCTATGCGGTACTCTTGCATGAAGCACTGGATGGGATGTGTTACTTCTCCAGCCACGGAAAGATGTGCTCCCTGCGGATAAATTGCCCTTCAAGACCTGTAAACACTGCTTCAGTGAGCATAGTACAACTGCCCGCCAATTCAAGGTGTGTGCAAGCTGTCCAGTATAATACATATATATTTAACCAATCTTCACCTTACAATTGACAATAATACCTAGGATTTAAGGACTTTTGATTATATTACTTGACAAAGATAAACGTAAGCTATGCTGTTAAATGCAGGTTAAATAAGGAAGAATTATTTTGCTTTTTAATTAATATATACGTAATAACTCTGTAAGATTAATTTTAATTCTAACCACCATCGCGTGGGCAAACTTTTTCACCTGTTGTCAGTTGATGAGCATAAAATGTTACCACAGCAATAGCATGTTTTAGTACATACCTCCAAGTAGTGTAAGTTTTCCATCATTATGCAGATTTTCCTCCTAACATCCATACCACTTACTGGTAAAGTTTAATTACCATACAAAAGTGACAAGTATTTAAAATTATTAGTATTTTTTTCTAATTTATGGCACACAGTGTTGCCTTTTCCAATTTTTTTTAAATAGTATTTTGCTTCGAAAATTTTAGTTTTACTGTCCAAGAATATAGAGATGCAGAGAGCAATACTGCTTCACTTCTTAGTCGTAAAATTATAACACTTACCTAACATTCTGAAAAGGTTGTCTCCAAAAATTGCATCCCTGATTAACCCACCTGGGCCCAGCGTCCTCTATAAAGGATGGAACTGGACATTTTCAAGTTACAAAAAGGAGGGAACCCCAGGGTAGTGACCTATGAGCTTCGCGACTATGAACCGATAGGCGGAGGGCAGTATGCTTAGTACCCTTCCATCAAACCCCTCACACAGGAACTCTGGGCGCTAATGGGTTAAATATTTTTTTTATTGACCCATTTCTCGCTGTTTATCGAAATGAAGTACGATCTGCATATATACCCGAAACTGTATTGTCAAAAAGTCTGTAAGTGATAAAAAAAGCTAAGTCACCATTAATCAAACTGATTTTACCCTTGGAACAGTAAAGTCATGTAACAGCCTTTTCTTAATCATGTTTTGCTATTTCAGTAATTAATTCATAAACATGATGATATAAATTAAGTATGTATGAACAAATAATGCTGTATAATAAATGTATATCTTATTCGAATCATCCTCATCCTCATCCTCATCATCATCATTTTGTCTCCCCAATGCAGGACAACGATTTATTCAACCTTTCATAATTGAATTATTGTTTCCTTCCCTGTTCGTAATTTTTGGTGATTTCGTTGCTGCTTATTTTCTGTGTACTTGTTACTTCACTTCCTCTGTTGTTTGCTGTGTGTTGCTTAACCCCCTCAGACATGTGGACAAGATTTCTTTACCACACTGCCTGTTCACACCAGGAAATTATAATGCAGTAGGTGGTTGCGTGTCGTCCTGGGGAAT
Source organism: Coenobita brevimanus (assembly GCF_032717465.1). Classification (NCBI taxonomy): domain Eukaryota; kingdom Metazoa; phylum Arthropoda; class Malacostraca; order Decapoda; family Coenobitidae; genus Coenobita; species Coenobita brevimanus. Next base: position 22,128,067 of record NC_137034.1, read on the forward strand.
GTTAAGGGCTGTAACCAACCAGGAGCCCGTATGAGCCTTTCCTGACCCTGGTGAATGTCTTAATGTGCTTTTTTTGTCAACACCTGTAATTTGGTGTATGTTTTTATTATTTGATTAGTTTTTTTCCTCTATTTATCTTCTGTTAAAAAAAAAAATCATGGACAATAAGTGAGCCATTTATGTTGTACTGTGTGTCCTGCCATACGGTTTTATCACTTGTTTTTGATTTTGGATGGGTGGTCTGCTTGATGGAACTGGAGTAGATAACTATGTAGGCAGCCACAGCACTCACAAGCTGTAGGGAGGAAAACACATGTTATTATCTGTAACTCGTGTCCACCTGAAACTTTCTTTATTAGGAACTAGCTTGACAAAATGATGCAAACACCATTGGCACACACGATCGCAAGCACACAAGTATGCACACATATAAAAATACACTCATATGCACAACTCTCTCTCTCTCTCTCTCTCTCTCTCTCTCTCACACACACACACACACACACACACACACACACACACACACACACACACACACACATGCACTTATTTTTTTTTTTTTTTTACGGAAAATAAAGGAAAACGTGGAGTGAGACCATGAGCAGAAACCATAATGTTATTGGACTTCTGAAAACCGTACAATTTGGAAGGCAACCATCGACTGAAAAAAGTCAAACTCATGTACACCTCAAGCACTACTTTTCAAAATATGTTTATGCATGCCATTTTCTGAAAGGAGTCTCATAACTTTTTAATCGCCGGTGCTCAAAAATGTTATCTGTTCACAACGATAACGCGAGTCTAGATTATTCTTGTTACTTCCAGACAGTCTTATTTGGGAGAGATTTTTCGAACTCCGGGTTTTAGATACAGTCTACGTTAGCCCTTCCATTCCAAGAGATTCATTGAAAACTGTATATTATCTTCTTAAAATTCAGAAGATGAACAAAGGGAAAAACATATTAAAATAATTAAAAATCATACACCAAACTACTGCAAGGACATCATATGTCATCGTAGTGAAAGGGCTAAGGGTTTAAGTAAAGATGTGGGATATTACTTACGGACAGGAGGCTGGGGCGATAGAGGGTGTAAAGGCCACAGGGCTTTGTTGACATGTCCCTTCCACTCAGGTCTTGTTTTGGTTATCTGTTGAGGAGGAAAGATCGCATATCAAAACTGCACTTATGTTTGGGAAGCAGAAATACTCTCTCTCTCTCTCTCTCTCTCTCTCTCTCTCTCTCTCTCTCTCTCTCTCTCTCTCTCTCTCTCTCTCACACACACACACACACACACACACACACACACACACACACACACACGAAGTTCCATAACATTATATCATCGTTATCAGTATCGCCTGAAGAAAGTCAGAGCAATATCAGTCAAGGCAGGAAGCATAGATTATGCTTTTGCCCAAGTAAAATATACTTGACAGGGAACAGTACAATTTGAAAATGATTATTTAGGATGAAAAGGGTGCATGGTAGAAATGGTGAAAAAAAAAAAAGGAAATACTACTGGGAAATACTTTAATAATTTAAAAAAATACTCATCACTTCACCACGAAGACTTCTTTTATTCCCATGGCATAGATAGGCGATTTTAGTTAGCTCTGACGTGACTTTCTAAAGGAGGAGGTAAAGTTGGCACCATGTGAACCTGGGACAAGACAAATGTGTTGCAGGGGTCTAGCATCTGGTACACTTGACAACCTTGACATAATCACGTGTTTCTTGGTGGCACTGACATGAATGCACGCAGGTGTCAAATACTGGTTGAAATGACAGAAGCTGTGATGCATGAACGTCGGAGACTGTAGCTAGACCTCCATTTCACACAGACATTGTCCCAGGTTTATGTGTGCAAGCTGTACTTATAGCCTTCATGAACAGTGAAATCTTTTGGAGTTCCATGTAATATACTAATACGTCATCCTAGTGGAGGGCAGGGAATAGGCTGATTGTTACATTAGACAAATAAATGATATAGATAACAGAGGAAAAGTACAGTATATTCTGACTTAAGGTGGGAAACGCAGATTGTTTGTTAAGGTGGGGTAATATACATTTTGGAAATTGGGGAGCGTAAATGATATTATTTCTGAAGACAGGAAACGAAGATTGCACTATTGGTTGTTACTGGAAATGTAAATTGTTAGGTGAGATGGGTAAATCCTATAATTAGGTAAAATGGTATTATTCTGATTTTGGGATTTGGGAGACTGGGCTAATTGGCTATTGTTTGTTAAGGCAAGAAATCTAGATTACCCAGTCGTTAACCCCGTCAAGAGGTAACATCAGATCATATAGTTCATTCACTTTAACTTGGTCCAGATTTTCGTCCCTTTGCAGGTTATTTTACGTGGTATGGTGAAAAAAAAAAAAAAAAAAGTAATACAACGTCTTTACATAGTTTCCACTGCACTTCTTCGGGACTAGCACCATTTGCAGTGCTAAGGCCTTATTATAGCTCAGCATTAAGGGTGGAGAGATGACAATTATAGGTCAAGCGAAGTGAAAAGAGGATAGTAATCTTGGTAAGTCATCTCGGGAAAAGCTTCTTGCACTAAAGGAGCCGATGAAGTCTATCATACCCTTCTAGATCAGATGTCTGTGTTAATATGTGTTACGTTAGTTCAGATGTCTATCATACCCTTCTAGATCAGATGTCTGTGTTAATATGTGTTAGGTTAGTTCAGATGTCTGTAATTTGTGTTAGGCTAGTTCAAAAGTCTCTGTGAATCTGGCTTATTATTATTATTATTTTTTTTTTTATGGTGGCAGTGAGAATGTAATGTTGAACACGTCACAGTATTGAAAGGACTCTCTCTCTCTCTCTCTCTCTCTCTCTCTCTCTCTCTCTCTCTCTCTCTCTCTCTCTCTCTCTCTCTCTCTCTCTCTCTCTCTCTCTCTCTCTCTCCCTGGCTTCTCTGACACACTCACAGCTGACGTAAAATCATGTGATTAGCCGGAACAGAGTTATTCTCAATGTACTTATTCTCACTGACCATCATACGGTTAATGTTGATTGTAATACTTCTGTCTGACTCCTAGTACTCACTATCATCAGACTGAAATCCGGTGTTAACTGTATTATTTTTACATTAAGTTACCCCAGAATTGCCGTGTCTCTGTCATGAATGCTACAACCGATGAACACCAAAATATGCTACTAATCACGAAGCAGTGCCGTGTAAAGATTGCAGAGCCGTGGTACTGTCCCGTTCTGCCAATGAGCTATGTGAAATAAGCTACAGAAGGGGAAGAATGGAGGTCAAATTAAGAAAGTAATAAAGCTAAATATACACCGACCATGAACGAGAAGCACCTTTAGACGGACGATTTTTGTCTTTTTTCCATTTTTCTCTAATTTTCTTTTTATTAGGCCAGAACCAACCGATTATATTCTGCTTAATAGGTATCTCTAACGGTGAAGAGATTGAAATGAAGGATAGTACTAAACTCTCCCAGAGAGGAAAAAACAAATAATCCATGGTGAAAAAATCTGCTACAATGAAAAAAATCTATTACAGTGGAAAAAGTCTATTACGGTGAAATAGTCTTTGATGGTGAAAAAATATAGTACAGTGAAAAAATCTACTACTGTGAAAAATGAACTACGGTGAAAAATGTACTACGGTGAAAAAAAAAAAATCTACTACGGTAAAATAAATCCACTACGGAACCTACCGGGGTGAGAAAATCTACTACGGTGAAAAAAAAAAATTACTACAATGAAAACTCTATGGGAAATAATCTACTATGGTCCAAAGACTACTACGGTGAAAACATCTATGATGAAAAAATCTACGGTGAATACTGAAGTGAAAAAAAACCTACAATGGTGGAAGAATCTACAGCGGTGAAGAAAAATCTACTACGGTGAAAAGAAATCTACTCATCATCATCAACTAATCCTATGATGCCCCTTGAAGAGCGTAGGAGCCCGGGGCTAGGCAAGTTGGTCCTGACATATAAGATGAGTGACCAGGCTCACACATCCCTGAGTGGCATTACTTGAGCAATAAACCCCAACCATCCCTTGGATATAAACCTACAGAGGCACAATCCGGTTGGAGTGCCTTAAAAACTCAATAAATCACCAGGCACCATAATCTGGTTATATGGTTACCACCCAGCATAGTAAATGGTTTCCTGGTGTACATGAAACCATTCCGCTTGTCACTCAGTGTAGGTGCACCCGTAGACAGAAGGAAGAGGAAAGAATGAAAGAAAGAAAGACAGAAGAGGAAGGAAGGAAAAAAAAGAAGGAAGAGAGGAAAGAGCATTCACACGAGACCAGCGCTACATCGAGAGAGTGGAGGGTGAGCGCCCCCTCCCTCCTACCACTACGGATAAAAATTAAACTAGAGTCAACAAATATAAAGTATACATTTTTACTGAGGCAGCCAACCCTTTCGCTAAGGGGATGCATTTCCTAATTCTTGGTAACAATAGATGATGATATTTGGCTTAGAGGAGACGCCTTGCAGTGAAAAAAATCTACTATAGTGAAAACATCTACCATGGTTAGGAAAAAAATCTACATGTATAAAACTTCTAAGCTAGAAAAAAGTTAATCTCAAGGTGAACATCGTCAGGAAAAATCGTAAACAAAACAAAGTATCGTATAAAGGGAAAGTGGCCAACGTATAGCGACTCGCCTCATCGTCTGCCTGTCTATTAAGGTCCCCGTCCAGACTTAATAAGGTGTTCGCCTCTGTCACCAACACGAGGGGAGTTCAGGCCTTCAATACGTACAACAGAATGAGGCGCGCGCGCGCACGCACACACACACACACACACACACACACACACACACACACACACACACACACACACACACACACACACACACACACACACACACACACACACACACACAAAGCTCCTGGACCTTGTGCAGGAATTTTTCCTAACGCAAAATGTAAAAGAAAGCACCAGAGAAAGAGGACTTGATGTACCATTAGTACTACATTATATTTTTACTAGGCAAGAAAATGGTATTGACAAAATTATGTATCACCCACCATTTGGCAAAAGCGACCATGCAGTATGAAATTGCTACTTGAGGATTGCATGTGGCATACTTAACAGTAATGAATGTTAGAAAAAAGAGCCTTAACTACAAAAAGGGCAACTATCATGACCTAAAGAAATACTTCGTAGAAACAGATTGGGAAGAAAAGCTTAGAGGACAAGATTTAAATGTTATATGTAGAAAATTCTGTGAGCTTTATGAAATAGGTATCCAAAATTCCATCCCTCAGCACAAAGAAGTAGAAATGAAAATAAAGAAATGGTTTAATAAAGAATGTAAAAAATCAAAAGAAAAAAGAGACGTGTTGTGGAACAGATACAGAAGACACAATAGTGAGAGGGCATATAATAACTATAAACAGGCAAGAAACGTATATACAAGAATAAGGAAAGAAGCCCAAAAACAGTTTGAGGAGGACATCATAAACAAAAGTAGTGATCAACCGAAGCTATTTTACAGCTATATCCGAAGCAAAACCAAAGTAAAAGATAAAATACAATCCATTACGGATGAAGGGATTCACTACACACAAGAGAAAGATTTTTGTGAAGCACTAAATAAGAATTTCCAAACAGTTTTTACAGAAGAAAATAATTTTGAGGGGGATGATAAGGAACATGCATGCCGAAACATAATACCAGATATACAAATATCAGAAAAAGGAGTACAGGAGGAGTCAAGCAAATTAGACAAAGGAAAAGCAAATGGTCCTTTTTTTTTTTTTTTTTTTATGCGAGGAAGAAGGAACCAAAGGCCATGAGCCCGCAGTAACAGTTCCCTCCAAGAGAAAAACAAAATTTAATATAGAGCCAAATTCAAGATCCGATCATTTTGAGATGCCTGGACACACTGCGTTTGAAAGACTGGAGATCATAGGCAGCAGGAAATACAGACAGAGGGAGACAGTTCCAGAGTTGACCAGTTGCATAAATGAAAGACTGGGAGTAACGGTTAATTCTTGCATTAGAGAGTTGGACAGAAAAAGGATGAGAGTCTGCTGCCAAACGGGTGCTACGCGCCCGTCGTAGAGGTGGAGGAATGCAAGCAGACAGTTCAGAGGAGCAGTGACCATTAAAGTAGCGATAGAAAAGAGATAAAGATGCAACAGTGCGGCGAAGAGACAGAGGTTGAAGGGAGTCAGTAAGAGGAGGAGAGTTAATGAGACGAAAAGCCTTTGACTCCACCATATTGAGAAGAGCTGTATGAGGGGAGCCTCCCCACACATGAGAGTTGTACTCCACACAGGGGCGGATAAAACCCCTGTATAGAGTCAACAATTGCGCAGGGGTAAAGAAAGAGCGGAGTCGGCTTAGCACACCCAATCTCTTGGAAGCAGATTTTACAAGAGATGTAATATGATCTTTCCAAGATAAGTCCCGAGTAAATGAAACCCCAAGCATGTTCAAGGATGATGTAGGATTAAGTTGAATATTATTAAACATTAGTGGGTATACCTGTGGAAGATTTTGTTGGGTTGATAGGTGTAAGAACTGAGTCTTAGATGCATTAAAGACAACCATATTATTTTTACCCCAGTCAGAGATACGAGTCAAGTCAGACATTAGGTGTGCCATAGCCTCATCCCTTGTTTGTTGAAGTAACTGTTGAGATGGGCGTTGCGGGAACCGAATGGAAAGATGAAGTTTCATGTTGGGTGTTACATGAATGTGCAAAGGAGTTAAGTAGACCATTATTTTTAATATTCAATGAATCCTTGGGTCAAGGTAAACTATCTGATATTTGGAAGAAAGCAAACATTGTTCCCTTATTCAAGAAAGGGAATATACAAAATCCACTCAACTACTGACCAGTATCACTAACCAGTGTTGTAAGTGACAAGATACTGGAAAAGCTGATAAGAAAAGTTTGGGTAAACCATCTAGAAGAACACAATATTACAACAGAAAAGCTATTGATTTCAGAGAAGGAAAATCATGTGTTACTAATCTATTAAGCTACTATGACAGAGTTGCAGAAACATTACAGAAAAGAGAATAATGGGCGGACAGTATCTATCTAGGTTTCAAGAAAGCAAGAGCTTATAGAGGTTGGGGGAGTGAACTCTCTGACCACTACTTGGTGGTGGCCAGAATCAAGATCCAATTAGGATGGAGAAATAGAAGAAGGGATGGACGGGAAGAAGGAGTATTTGTAAGGAGAGTGGAAAGGTTACAAGAGGATGAGAAAAAGACAGAGTATAATAAAGAAGTGGAGGAACGATTGGGCAAATATGAATTGGAGCAGATAGGGGACGTGGAAGGTGTGTGCAGGATATTTACAGAAGAAATATGTGCAGCATGTGATGTGGTGTGTGGGATGAAGAGAAGATGGAGGGGTGTGCAAGGAAAAGCATGGTGGAGTGAAGAGGTGAGACAGGCTGTGACACAAAAGAAGAAAGCATACAATGAATGGATGAGAAATAGGGGCGTGGAAGAAGTTGAGAGACGGAAGAGAGAGTTATATGTAGAAAGAAAGAGAGAGGTGAAAATATTAGTAAGAGCGAGTAAGAAGAGAGCGGATGAGGAAATTGGAAGGAACTTGAGTGTAAAGTGGACGGACTGTAAGAAAATGTTCTGGAAAGAGGTGAAAAGAGTAAGACAGGGTGGAAGTGAAGTTAGCAAGGGAGTGAAAGATAAAAATGTTAGATTACTAGTGGAGAAGGGAGAAAAAGTGAGCAGATGGAGAGAACACTTTAGGGAATTGTTGAACATAGAGGATGGAAGTAATGCGAGTATAAGTGGCTGGGGAATGGCTGGGAGAAGGAGGAACGTGAGAAGACAGGAAGCAATCAGTAGGATAGAAGTTGTGGAAGCAATGAAGAAAGTTAAATTGGGGAAAGCCCCAGGAATTGATGGAGTGTGTGGTGAAATGCTGAAGTATGGGGGAGAGATAGTAGTAGAATGGATGTGGAAAATGTGCAGATTGGCCTGGGAGGAAGGTAGAGTCCCGGAGGATTGGAAGTCAGGTATAATTATTCCCTTGTACAAAGGAAAAGGGGAAAAAGAAGTGTGTGGTAATCATAGGGGCATCTGTCTTAGTATAATAGGAAAAGTGTATGGTAGGATACTTATTGACAGAGTTAGGGAAATAACAGAGGAATTAGTTGGAGAAGAACAGGGCGGCTTTAGGAAGGGAAGAGGTTGTGTAGATCAGATATTCATTCTTAGATCATTAGTGGAAAAGTTGCTAGAGAAGGGAAAGAAGTTGTATGCGGCTTTCATGGATTTAGAGAAAGCATATGACAGGGTGGATAGACAAGGATTGTGGAAAGTATTAAGAATATATGGAGAAGATGGGAAGTTGTTGAATGCTGTGAAGAGTATGTATGATGGTGCTAAGGCTGCAGTGTGTGTGGATGGTGAACTGAGTGAATTTTTCTCTTTGAAGATTGGGTTGAAACAGGGATGTGTCATGTCTCCATGGTTGTTCAATCTGTACATGGATGGGTAATAAAAGAGGTACAAGGTAGGGTAGTGGATGTTGGAGTGGCCCTGGTGAGAGAGGATAGTGTTTGGAAACTCCCTGTACTGTTGTTTGCAGATGATACTGTGTCGTTCAGTGAAGACGAAGGAGAGCTACAAGACTTGGTGGATGAGTTTGGGAGAGTGTGTAAGAAACGGAATCTAAAGGTGAATGTAGGGAAGAGTAAAGTGATGGTCTTTGAGAGAGGTGAAGTCAGTGAATGTACAGCGAGGTTGGATGGTGAGGAATTGGAAAATGTGAGTACGTTTAAGTACTTGGGTAAAGTGATGAGTAAGGATGGAAGTTTGGAGGGTGAAGTGCTTCAAAAGGGTACAGCAGGGAAGAAAGGTTGCTGGTTTCTTGAAGGCAGTGATAAGAAGCAGGGAAGTGAGCATGGAAGTGAAAAAGTTACTACATGACATTATTGTGATACCAACTCTAACGTATGGAAGTGAAGCTTGGACGTTGCTGGAAGGAAACAAGTCAAGAGTGAGAGCAGTGGAAATGAGTTATTTAAGGGGAGCCTGTGGAGTCACATGGAGAGACAGGCTGACAAATGAGGATATAATGGAGCGTTGTGGCATGGATGTGGATGTGATAGGAAGCGTTACGAGGAATACACTGAGGTGGTTTGGCCATGTGGAGAGGATGGAGGGTGAAAGACTGACGAAGAGAGTGTATGTGAGTGAGGTGGAGGGGGGGAGAGGGAGGGGGAGGCCGAGGTTGAGATGGAGGGACGGGGTGGAGAGGTATATGAGAGAGGGGGGTGTGAGTTGGGAACAGGGCAGTGAAATGGCGGGAGACAGGGGGACGTGGATGCGAATTGTTTGTGGCCACCCTGAACGGGATTGAGGCGTCTGGCAATAGATAGATAGATAGATTTGACAGAGTACCGCACCACTTACTTTTATGGAAACTGTACCATCAAGGAGGAATCCGACGCAAACTGTACTGTTGGATGCAAGATTTTCTCAGAAAAAGGGAAATATGAACAGTACTAAGGGGAAATTACTCATCATGGAAGGAAGGGACTAGCGGGATTCCACGAGACTCAGTGCTGGCACCAGTTATGTTTTTAGTATATATAAATGACATAGATAATATTGGAAATGGAAGCTGTTTAAATATGTTTGCTGCTGATGCAAAAATTCAAAGGAGAATTACTAACACAGACTCTTGTCTATCTATCTATATACCTAGGCTGCTTCCCCCAAGGAAAGGGAGGTAGCCGAGACAGGACGACACACTCCCCATTTACTCATCCATTCAAACACATTCATTCGCATCTTTGCCCCAAAGGGGAGAAGGGATAGATCCTCACTGCATCACACCGCACAAGGGTCAACTGCGCAGTGCAATCAATGACATCCGCTGCAGGGCCCGACAGCAGAGCTGGTTTACCTCTGCCACATCATAATAGACCCATCCCCTTACCCGCACCTGACCTGACTAGCTGATCAGGCCAAATGCGGGAGAATATCCCCTCAGGGCTGCGTCATCATTTATTCATTCACAATTTCTCTCCATTTATTTCTGTCATGCACAGCCACTCTTCCTTGCTCAACAGACATCCTTCTCGCATCCAGCGCTCTCTTCACTCTGTCCATCCATCCTATTCGTGGTCTCCCTCTCAGCCTTACACCTCTCACATCAGATCTAGTTATCTTTTTCATCAATCGCTCATTATCCATTCTCTCCATATGCCCAAACCATTGCAACACGCTCTGCTCAGCTCTACCAGCCATCTCCCGAACAACTCCAGTTCTCCTTCGCACTTCATCATTTCTCACTCGATCCATACGCGTCACTCCATACATACTCCTCAGACACCTCATCTCCATTACATTCAAACTTTTCCTCTCTGCTACACCCATATTCCATGTTTCAGCCCCATATAACGCAGTTGGTACCACAACACCATCATACAGCCTTCTCTTTACATCCATTCTAAGCGAACGACATCTAAACACTTTTTTCATTCCTCCCAGCACCTTTTTTACTTCATTCATTCTAAACTTCACTTTTGCATCAATTCCTCCATCCACAGGAACATGTGACCCTAAATATATAAAACACTCTACCTCCTCAAGCAACTCACCATTCAAAACTATATTCATCCTCCTACCATCTACCATCCTCGTACACTTCATCACGTTACTCTTATTCTCATTTACTTTCAATTTCCTCCTTTCACACACCCTTCCAAACTCCTCTATCAGCTGTCTCAATCTTTCCTCTGAATCAGCCACCAGTGCAGTATCATCTACAAACAGCAGCTGCTTCAGATTCCACTCTCCACCATCAACATTCACCAGACTCAGACCTCCACCTAAAACTCTTGCATTCACCTCCCTTACAACACCATCCATACAAATCTTAAACAACCAAGGCGACATCACACATCCCTATCGCAGCCCCACTCTCACGGGAAACCAATCACTCACAGCATTTCCCACTCTTACACACGCTCTACTATTTACATTAAAACTTTTCACCCCTTTTAGTAACCTACCATCAAGTCCATACAATCTTAAAACAGTCCACAAAGCCTCCCTATCAATTCTATCATACACTTTCTCTAAATCCATGAATGCCCAAAACACATCCTTGCCTTTCGCTAAATACGTTTCACACACTTGTCTCACAGCGAACACCTGATCCACGCATCCCCTCCCTCTCCTAAAGCCACACTGCTCATCACCAATCACTCCCTCTGTACCCTCTCTAACTCTCATAATTAACACTCTACCATACACCTTATCTACAACACTCAACAGACTTATACCCCTAAAGCTAGTACATTCGTACTTATCACCCTTGCCTTTATACAACGGGATCACACAAGCACTTGCCCAGTCAATTGGCACCATAACTTTCACAAAGCACACATTCAACAATGTTACTAACCAGTCAACAATAGTCATTCCACCACCCTTCAGGCATTCCACAGCACACCCATCCATACCTGCAGCTTTCCTTGTTATCATCTCCTTTACTGCCTTCTCCACTTCCTCCTTCGTGATCAAAGAAACATTCAGCTCTCCCAACACATTTATTCCTTGCACCCTTCATTCCGCCACAATCTCAGCCACCCTTTCCTCCTCTACATTTAACAGTCTTTCAAAATACTCTGCCCATCTCTTCCTTACTGCATCCATCTCAATTAACATCCTTCCATCCTCTGCTTTTACTCGCTCTTCCTTCCCAGACTCTCCCTTTCGCACCCTTTTCACCTCCTTCCAGAACATTTTCTTATTCTGTTGAAAATTCTCAGTCAGCCGCCTACCCCACCTCTCATCTGCTGCCACTTTAGCATCACGCACAGCCCTTCTCGCCCTATTCCTCTTTTCCTTATACTTCTCATATGACACCTCATCCTTCCTCTGCAGCCACACTTCATATGCACATCTCTTCTCAGCCACAGCCATACTCACTTCCTCGCACCACTATTCACTTCCCTTTCCTACACCACCACCCACACGTCTCACACCACACACCTCTTCTGCATGCCCCACCACAGCACTCTTAAACAACTGCCATTCCTCCTCCACACTGCCGTTTTCATGATCTTTCACTGCGTTCCACTTATCTTTCAATTTCTCCTGATACTCTATCATTTTCTCTCTTTTATCCATCTCACTCACTTTAAAAACCTCCCTGCCACACCTAACCCTCCTAGCTCTCACCCATCTCTTGCCTACTCTTAACTTTCCCTTCTCCAGGTAGTCAGACATACCTCCACCCTCCCCTCTCAGAACTCTCACATCCAACAATCATCCTATTACATTCCTAGATACAACCACATAGTCCATCAATGCTTTATCCACAACCATTCCACCCTCCTGTCTCACCCATGTATACTTATAAATATCTTTTTTCTCAAACAGCGTATTTCCAATCACCATCTCTCGCTCAACACACATCCCTATCATTCGTTCCCCATTTTCATTTCTTCCAGGCAAACCATGCATACCAACTACACCTTCAACTGCTACATTTCCCATTCTAGCATTCAGATCTCCCATCATTACCACATTCACATTCGCTCCGAAGCTCTGCAGACACTCATCAACATCATTCCAGAAAGACTCCCTCTCTTCCTCAACCCTTTCACTACCAGGCCCATATGCACCCACAAACACCCACAACTCACGTTCAAATTTCGCTTTCACCCACATCAGTCTCGATGACACCTCCTTCCATTCAATCACACACTGCTGTACTTCCGGACTCACTAACGAGGCCACACCTTCTCTTGCCCTTCCTCTATCAACACCTGACAATCTTCCATTTACACTTCCAAACATAGACTCACCCTTCCCTTTCATCTTCGTTTCACTCAAAGCTAACACATCCAACTTTCTTCTCACAAACATTCTCCCAATCTCCTCCCTTTTAGCCTCAATCGTACTACATCCACGCACATTCATAGACCCAATCTTCAGGGTACGGGGATAACTCCATCTCCCATCCCTTTCTCTTTCATGTCTCTTTTTAGGAACTAAAAAAAAGAGGAGGGGGTCCCTAGTCCCCTCACCCCGCCCCTTTTAGTCGCCTTTTACGACACGCAGGGAATACGGTGGCAGTATTCTTCCTAACACAACCTGGCCGCAGAGTAGTAGTACCACCCCATAGTGCGGCCAGATTGTGTCCCCCCCGCCACAGGGGATATATATATATATATATATATATATATATATATATATATATATATATATATATATATATATATATATATATATATATATATATATATAATGTGTGTGTGTGTGTGTGTGTGTGTGTAAATGCGAAATAAAGTTAACTGAATTGAATTGCACTGAGTACCACCACCACCACCACCACCACTACTACTATATTGCTACTACTAGTACTACTATTACTACCACCACTATTACTGCAACTACCACCACCACCACCACCACCACCACAACTACTATACTGCTACTACTAGTACTACTATTACTACCACCACTATTACTGCAACTACCACCATCACCACCACCATCACTGCTAGTACTACTGTATTACTACTACTACTACTACTACATGTGAAAATATATGAAAACTATGGCCTATTATTGACATTCTAGAAGTGACACGGTTCCGTCGGCTGAAAACAATCCGATTTGGTGATATATCCCATTCACCTTAACTTGGTCCAGGTTTTCGTCCTTGTGCAGCTTGTTTCACGTATTTCAGTGGCAGAATAGGACTCTGCTGCGGTTCTACATCCTTCCCATCGCACTTCTTCGTGACTAGCATCATATTCTGGCGCTATATAAACATCCAAAAAATTTACCGCACAGTTGAAATTCACAGTTACATCATCACCATCATCATCATCATCGTCATCATCATCATCATCATCATCATCATCATCATCACCATTGTCATCACCATCATCATCACCATCATCATCACCATCATCATCATCACTCACCATCATCGTCATCATCATCATCGTCATCATCATCATCATCATTATCATCTGCAGGTAGAGTCGAGAAAGCCGATAGATAGATAGATAGATAGATAAATATAAAGAATGTTACCAAAATCTGCTCACAAGTACATATATATTTTTTTCAAAGCGTTTGTTGAATCTCTGCCTCAAAAATTAATAATAACCAACTTTGCAGCCTTCAAGGACGAAGACCTGGGCCAAGTTAAGGTGAAAGAACTGTAGCTGTCCGAAGAACTACCCAAGCCTCTCAAAATTACTAGCATATAGCCTATTGTTTACGTCTATCTATCTATTTATCTATCTATATCCAGACTCCATAATCCCGTAAGGGGTCGCCGTTTGTCTTTGAATTAGTTGTTTTACGGGGAGGGGCACTAACCCTTCGCCAACCCCCTTGTTTATAAAGGCTCCAACATGCTTGTATGCGTCGGCCTTGGTCACCTAATGGCGGCTCGCCACGCTACTCGATCTCTGGCAGCCTCACTATTCAGTCTTTTATCCCTGAGGTCACACTAGGACCTTGTCCCACGTCCTTTTTGACCTGCCTCTCGCAACTCTACCCCCGACGTTCACGCTTCTCACTTTCCGCACCCAACTGTCATCCCCCATGTTCTCCAGATGCCCAAATCACCCCAATCTACCCCTCCTCATCACAACACCAATACACTTCAGTCCCATCTGTCCTCTTAACTCTTCAGTCACAATCGAAGCCTCCTCCCCCCAGGCCTCGCATTCAAGGACGCACTACACATCAACCTAACCATTGTCACTTCTGTATGTTTGAAGCTAACAGTACGAATACCCTATTTCCTTTACTGCCCAGGCCTCACTACCAACCAGCATTACACTCCTAACACACGCCACAAAAATATCCCTCAGCACTGAGTGAGAGGCAACAGCTCCCTGAACGTCCTCCAACCACTCCTCTCCCTAGCCACAAAGCTTACTCCAGCCCCACTTCAAGCCATAACATGTCTCCCAAATAACAAACCTCATCCACACACTCAAGAGACTCACCACCAAGATCAATCTTTTCAAGCCTGGCAATCTCTACATGCTCTCCCCGGCACACCGCAGACACACCAAATCATTCATTGTATAACATTTTTTTTAACCGTGTACAGTATTGAATTTCTGCCTCAAAATATTTATCAGTTTGCAGCTTTCATTGACGAAAATCTAGGTCAAATATAGACAAAAGCCCCATAACCATCCTAGAACAGTACCCAAGACACTGTAGTTGTCACGTACGGTAGGCTATATATTTGACTTATATTTTGTCACTGATTTAAAAAACGCAAAAGAATAGGCAAAATGCTCAGCTACCCCAGCTTCATCTTGCTGTGCTACGTGGCCTTCGTCGCCGTCTGCTCTGTGGCGTACCTGGTCAGTTGGTCGGAATGCTTGAGGAAGTTTTACGACTTCCTCTTCAGGACCTTCAGTCGAGGCAGGGAGCCACGCCCCCCCTGGCTGGACGTGTTCTGGCTCGTCGTGAAGGTCATTCGCAGGCTCCTGATCCTCTGCCTCCTCTGTGTCATCGTCCTCATTATCCTCCCCACCTTCTGAGCCTCGAGGAGTGGCCAGACGGTGGTGACGAGGGAGAGAGAGTGGCTCCTCGTTTTCCTCGGCCTCTTCCTCCTCGTCATCCACACCTTCTGAGCCTGGAGGAGCGGATGGAGGGGTGGAGGGACAGAGTAGAGGAGGAAGAGAGAGGGCGAGAGGGAGAGAGAGGGAGGATGTGAGGATAGGGGGTGAGAGAGGGGAAGAGGTGTGACTGAGGCCTTACCCCAACACGTCAATTGATTCCTTCTGCCCCCGCGGTATACATCCTGTCCTCCAACTATACTTCATCCTCTGAGGTATACATCTCAGAGCTATACTCGTACGTTGTCCTCAGAGCTACACATATCACTTTCAGCATCATGACTCGCATCACTGGAATATGATGCTAGTCACGAAGAAGTGCTGTGAAAAGGACTTAGCGCCACAGTATTACCTTATCCTTCCACTGAGCTACATGAAATCAATGGCAACATGTCAAAAATCTGGGCCAAGTTAAGGTGGAAGAAGTATATTCAGATGGCATCGCTTTCCCCCCTAACATTACACATCATCCAATCCTGTATTGCCCCATGAAGTGTAGAAGCCCTGGGCTAGGCAAGTTGGTCCTGACATTTAAGATGAGAGTGACCAGCCTCACTCATGCATCCCTGAGTGGCATTACGTGAGCAACAAACCCCAGCCATCCCTTGGATATAAATCTACACAGGCTCAATCCGATTGGAGCACCTTAATTACCCACTAAACCACCAGGCGCCATAATTTGGTTATATGGTTACCACCCAGCTTAGTAAATGGTTTCCTGGTGTACAGGACGCCATTTGGCTTGTCACTCAGTGTACAGTCACCCATAGACTGAAGGAAGAGGAAAGAAAGACAGAAGAGGGAGGAAGGAAAAAAGGAAAGACGAGAAGAAAGAAGTCACCCAAGAGCAGCACTACATCGAATGAGTGGATGGTGACCGCCTACACCTACCACTAACCTGTCCTACAAATGTTCGTCCTTTTCCAGTTTGTTTCACGTAGCTCAGTGACAGAAAATTTCAAATACACTTCGAAACATCACTGGGGAAAATTGAGATTAACCCTTTTTTCTTTTTTTTTTTTTAGTTACCCATTTCTGAGTTAACCATTTTTGAGTTAACCATTATTTTAGTTAACCATTTATTTAATTAACCAATATTAAGTTAACCCTTTTTGAGTCAACCATTTTTTGAGTCAACCATTTTTTGAGTCAACCATTGAGTTAATCATTTTTCGAGTTAACCAATATTGAGCTAACCATTTTTGAGTTAACCATTTTTTTTTTTTAACGCGAAAAAGATTACATGGAAACAGCCTCTGTATTTGTGGGGCATATAATTCAGACAATATTTAATGATGAAATAAACCAAATAACTATACATTATAACACAGGGTTCATAATTTATCTATATAAGTTTAGAAATTCATCAAGAATAAAAGAATTGGCACATTCCGTGTGGTTTGTTGCATATTATCGAGAAAATATTAAAGTCTATCTATCTATCTATTGCCAGAAGTCTTAACCCCGTATAGTGTGGCCTGAAACAAATAGCCTCCATGTCGCCCTGTCCCCTGCCATTTCGCTGCCCTCCACCCAGCTCACACCCCTCTCTCATATACCTCTTCACTCCATCCCTCCATCTCATCCTCAAATAAAGGATAAGTTAGGGAGGAACTTTTGGTCTAATAGGATGGAGGCTTCCAACTGGGGGCTTCCAATTGGGGGCTTCCAACTGAGGGTTTCTAACTGGGGGCTTCCAACTGGGGGCTTCCAAATGGGGGTTTTCAACTGAGGGTTTCCAACTGAGGGTTTCCAACTGAGGGCTTCCAACTGAGGGTTTCCAACTGAGGGCTTCCAACTGGGGGCTTCCAACTGAGGGCTTCCAACTGGGGGTTTCCAACTGAGGGCTTCCAACTGAGGGCTTCCAACTGAGGGCTTCCAACTGGGGGCTTCCAACTGGGGGCTTCCAACTGAGGGCTTCCAACTGAGGGCTTCCAACTGAGGGCTTCCAACTGGAGGATCCCAGCACTACAACTGGGCTCTTTTTCCGGTCACTTGACCTAAAATTGCTATATCTTCATCTTGAGATAACTCTGTGAATACTTTTACACTAGAATACGCTGCTAGTCATGAAAAAGTGCTACGGAAAGGATGTAGAGCATAAAGATATGATGGTTTGGTGGTTGCAACAATCCAGCCCCTCTCTCTCTCTCTCTCTCTCTCTCTCTCTCTCTCTCTCTCAATCAGGAGCGCAGGGTCCCGGGACTAGGCTACTAGGAGCTGTTGAAGGCAAGGGTGACCAGCCTCTTCTGCCCCTGGGTGGCATTATGTAAGCAATAAACCCCAGCCACAACTCTGATGTAATCCTTTATGGGCCCCATCTCGTTGAAGCGCCTTGACCCACTAGACCACCAGGCGTCATTTGATTATATGGCTACCACCCCGCGTAGTAAATGGTTTCCAGGATTACAAGAAACCGTTTGTCTTGCCACTCAGTGTAAGGCACTCTCAAACTGGGAGTCATGGCCCCCAAGAGGGCCACGGCAGGATTTTAGTGTGGCTATGGCGGGCTAGTGTAAGTAGTAAATCAGTGTGTCTGTGATATCGCACTGTCACGGGGTTTTTGAGAATTGATATATATATTAGAATACTTTAAATGTTATTTGAAAATATGGACAATGAATTGACGTGAAAATCAAGCAGTAAGTTTACTTTATTCTGGCTTACTTCGCCGATTCTCTAAGGACGAGAATTTATAAACTTTCTCAACAGTACACAGCAGAGACCAATTACTCACACTTGCTGTTTGTTAGTACTGTTAGCCTCTAGAGAAAGTGACTCCACCCCTGACAGTCAATAACTAATGCTATTAATGATCAACAGGTTCTTGTCGGTGCATTAACTCCTGGCTGGCACAACGGATTTAAGCTTAATACAAAAGGACTGGCCTAAGTACCAGTTATGAATAATACATTGTGTTTGTGCAAACTAGGAGCGGCAACTAAAATAAGCTAAATGTGGAGAAATAAAACACGAGTTTACATTACATTAAGCTCAAAGAAAACAAGAACTGTAAAGTTATTAATTACAATGAAATAAATTTACGTTACATGAGTCTCAAAATGAATTCAAAATAACAAGAACACACTCACTTGCCCACTCAAAAGCTAAACTTAAACCTAGGAAAAACGAAAAGAGAAACTGGTCAGAAGAGGGGGCTAAGTGGAATGACTGGGCATCGTTACGCAGGGCGGACGCTGCAAACACGCTAAACCTCTTCGCCGATTCACCATCTAAGTAGAGATTTCAGGAACTCGCTGTACACGAACCTTCTCTCACGACGATCAAAGCCTGGCTGAATTTGAATTATGGAAGAGGGCGAGGGCTGGCCTTGTTTGCTTCAACGGTCAACGGAAAGAAAGTGAGCGATACACGCCCACAATAAATCACTCAGCAGAGGAGCCAATGTCGCACACAAGGATGATCACTTATGAAACAGTGAAAATGGTTCTGAAAACACTCCCGATCGGGTGAATACGAGGACGGTTAAACTGAGTGATAAACAGTGGGAATTCCACTAGAATTCGTCGTTTTCCCACTGATGAAAAATGTGACGAATTTATAAATACGCTTGCGCAAATTCGTGACACGCACTTAAAATCCTCTTGGTATTTTCCATAACGTGTGTGTGAATCTGGTGTCTCCATCCTTCTACACATGAATCGCACTCAGAGTCCTCTTACCATTTTCCACAGCATATATGTCAGTCTCATTTCTCCACCCTTCTACACATAAAAAGTAAAAGCTAAAACCGGCTGGATGTGGAGCAGATATGAGATGTGCGCTATCAGTAACTCGGCCTTGACTCAGTCGACTGAATGAACGCAAACAGTGTCATCCATGCCACCGATGTGTAACAGAATATGCATTCTGATGGATGGCTGTACGCATTAAAATAAATGGAGTGCACCAAAACAGTTTTTTTCATTATTTGTGAAGGGCTTGAGAGAAAACTGAAAGAGGGCCATGACGTGAAAAAGTTTGAGGAACACTGGTGTAGAGTCACATTACGGTTCCTCTACATCAAGTGAATGAATGGTGAACGTCTCAACTACCTCAAAGATTGTTCTAGTAGTAGTAGTAGTAATAATGGTAGTGGTGGCAGTCGTAGTAGTAGTAGTAGTAGTATCAGTGTTGATGGAGGTGGTTGTACTTGTAGTAGTAGCAGTTGTAATAATAGTAATAGTAATGGTAGTAGTCGTAATAGTAGTAGTAGTAGTGGTAGTGGTGATGGTAGTAGTAATAGTAGTCGTAGCCGTAGTAGTAGTAGTAGTAGCGGTGGTGGTGGTTGTAGGAGTAATAGTAATAGTAGTAGTAGGTGTAGTAGTAGTAGTAGTAGTGGTGGTGGTGGTGGTGGTGGTAATAGTCGTAGTAGTGGATGGCAAGCGTCCCAACTGCCTCAAGACTGTTTTAGTAGTAGTAACAGCACTGCTAGTACAGTAGTAAAGGTAATGGTAGTAGTCGTTGTAGTAGTATTAGGAGCAGTAGTAGTAATATTAGTAGTAGTGGTAGTAGTAAAGGAGCAGTACTATTAGTAATACTAATAGTAGTGGTAGTGGTGGTGGTGGTGGTGGTGGCGGTGGTAGTAGTAGTAGTAGTAGTAGTAGTAATGGTAGTAGTCGTAGTAGCAGTAGTAGTGGTGGAAGTAGCGGTAGTACCACCAGGTTCATCTGAATATGAACCCAGTGAACTGCAGTCTCAGGCTGCCCATCTCCTGCCGTCCACCATCCTCCTTTCGAGGGATAGGGAGGGAATTGAGGGGCGTTTGTATAACCAGGCAGTGGTTATATCAGTGCCACCACGTGAAGGCGTCCCTCACCAGAACCACAACCAAGAATAAATGAGAAAGACGAATAAATGACAACATAAAATCAGTCCTCGCATCATTGTACTAAAGAGCATAATAGAAAACGGGAAGTGAGAGGAATTTCGGCGTTCTGATTGGCCGAGAGATTGGAGAGGAGAGAGAGTATACCAATCACGTGCTGGCAGCGTGTTGGCTTCATACATACTGCTTCAGCATTGACGGTGAGGTGCTGGTGAGAGGGTGACGGGATGGCGAGAATGTTATGTCATCTTATTCTCTCCGAGAAGGAGAATATGTTTTCACCCCTACTTGTTTGTTTGTTAGTTTGTCTGTTAGCAGGATTACCGTACTCAAAAACAAAGGGAGAGATATGGACCAAATTAGGTGGGTAGATAGCCCATGTCCCAGGGACCAATCGATTAACGTTTGGGACGCGTCCGGACCGTATTGCAGATTCTGGATCCGGAAAACACTTTTTGTGAAACCCTAATCGTTGATGAGAAAACCTAACCCATTATGAAGAGAGGTTTGGAAATTACGTTGCCCTTGTCGGAGAGATGCGCTCCACTGAGTGCCCCTCTACTTTTATGTTATGATGTTATTTTATGTTGTTATGTTACCTTATGTTATGTTGTTATGTTATGCTACGCTATGTTATGTAAGCAGCATCTTGGCTTCACATACCAACTCACCATAAACGGTGATGGTGCTTGTGTGTGTGTGTGTGTGTGTGTGTGTGTGTGTGTGTGTGTGTGTGTGTGTGTGTGTGTGTGTGTTGCCATTTTAGGCCATTTTAAATATTTTGGGTTAGATCAGAGTCTAGTATTAAAGTTAGACAGGTGACTCTATGTTAAACTAATAAGCCTTTGTTAGATCAGGTTAGGTTACTTCAGATTTGGCTTGTTAGGGTTAGTTATAGTTAGATTAAGTTATTGTAGAGGATGTTAGAATATTTAGGTTAGGTGGAAGATGTTAAGTTAGGTCTGACTAGATGAAGTAAGTTAGTTTGGGCTATGTTAATTTAGATTATTACGGTGCTTAGATGGATGGGGTTAGGCGGAAGAAGTTAGCTTAGGTCAGTTTAGGTTAGGTTATATTCTGCTGAGGTGGCTGGGTTAGGTTAAGTGAGGTTAAATGCGGTTAGGTTAGGTTAGGTGTGGTGAGGTTAAGATAGGCTAGGTTAGGCTAGGTGAGGTTTGGTTTGGTGAGCTTAAGATAGGTTGGGTTACTTTAGGTTAGGTTAGTTAAGTTAGGTGAGGTTAGGTGAGGTTAGGCTAGGTGAGGTTGAGTAAGGTTAGATTAAGTGAGGTTAGGTTAGGTTAGGTGAGGTTGATAGGTTAGGTTAGGTTAGGTTAGATTAGGTTAGGTTAAGTTAAGTTAGGTTAGGTTAGATGAGGTTAGGCTAGGTGAGGTTAGGTTAGGTTGGGTTAGGTAAAGTTAGGTTAGGTGGGGTTAGGTGAGGTGAGATGAGATGAAGTTAGGTGAGGTTAGGTGAGGTGAGGTGAGGTGAGATGAGGTTAGGTGAGATTAGGTGAGGTTAGGTTAGGTTAAGCTAGGTTACGTTAGGTGAGGTGAGGTGAGATGAGGTTAGATGAGGTTAGGTTAGGTGAGGTTAGTTGAGGTTAGGTCGGGATAGGTTAGGTTAGGTTAGGTTAGGTGAGGTTAGGTTGGGATAGGTTAGGTTAGGTTAGGTTAGGTGAGGGTAGATTAGATGATATTAGGTTAGGATAGGTTAAATGGGGTTAGGTTATGGATCGGTGAGGTTAGGTAAGGTTATATGCAACCTAAGGATGCAGTGAGGTTGGATTCAGAGAGAGAGAGAGAGAGAGAGAGAGAGAGAGAGAGAAACTAAACAAATGCGTGTTCAGTGAATGGGACACACTCTCATTCACTCTCCATTCAAGCCCCTGGAATCCTCACTCCACTCCACAGGCATAAACATCCAAACTTACCCACTTCACAATATTCTATATCCATCCATCCATCCATCATCATCATCCAATCCTACATTGCCTCATGAGGAGCGTAGGATCCCGGGGCTAGGCAGTTGGTCCCGACACTCAAGATGAGTGACCAGCCTCACTCATCCCTGAGTGGCATTACACGAGCAATCAACCCCAACCACCCCTTCACCGGCTCAATCCGATTGAAGCGCATTAATTACCCACTAAACCACCAGGCGCCAAAATCTGGTCATATGGTTGCCACCCAGCGTAGTAAATGGTTTCCTGGTGTACAGGAAACCATTTGGCTTGTCACTCAGTGTAGAGTCACCCATAGGCAGAAGGAAGAGGAAAGAATGAAGAAAAGAAAGACAGAAGAGGGAGTGTAAAGTTACCCGTAGGCAGAAGGACAAGGAAAGAATGAAGGAAAGGAAGACAGAAGAGGATGGAAGGAATAAGGATGGAGGAGAGGAAAGGGCAGACCCCTGACAGCAGCACTACATCGAGTGAGTGGATGGTGAGCGCCCCCACCTACCACAAAATCCTATATTTCATTCATTTTAATCTGTCAGAGGTTGTCGTCCTTCTTCTGCATATTTCACGCAGCTCAGTGGTAGAATAAGACAGTACTGCACTAGGGCGCTGCATCTTTTCCGTAGCACTTCTTCATGACTAGTACCATATTCATTCTATTGCTACAAATGGAAAATCGTGGACTATAGAAGGGTAATTTCAGCCTGTAGTCCACTGGGTTTACATTCAGATGAGCATGGGGTTGCAGCTACAACAACAGCAACTACTACTACTACCACTACTACTACTACTACTACTACTACTACTACTGCTGCTGCTGCTGCTGCTGCTGCTACTACTACTACTACTACTACTACTACTACTACTACTACTACTACTACCACTACTACTACTACTATATTTACTACTAATATGTTGTTTTTATTCTAACTTGGCCCAGCTTTGCGTAATTTTCGAGCTCATTTTTTGTAGTTCAGTGGCAGAAACAGACAATGCTATGGCTCTGCATCCTTCCCATAGCACTTATACCTAGCACCACTTTCTCGCGTTAATCTATTACCTCAGTTCATCAGTGATGAAAAAGGGAGGGCAAGTTTAGGTCAGGTTAGTAGTAACCTACTACTACTACTACTACTACTACACACACACACACACACACACACACACACACACACACACACACACACAAACACACACATATAGAGGGGGGGGGGTCAGGTTATATGTCTTCATAGTACATCTCAGGTTTTTGGTGTCCATGCCAAGCCAACACTCTGTAGGTGCCTTTATTTCATATTAGTTTACCACAGATAAACAGGCAAAAGAATGAGAAAAAGTGCCCGTTACTCAGTGTTGACGAATTAATGTTGGCAGGCCAATTATGTTGGTGTGGTGTGGTGTGGTGTGGTGACTGTTACTAAATCTCTGTGGCTGTACCTCTGGTGTTCCCTGAGGTGCTTTAGGTCTGCCCCTGAACAATGGTGACGCCCTGTGTGCTGGGGAGGTATGGGGCAGGGGGGGGAAGGTGAGGGACAGGGTGTTGAATGGCGGTGGTCTGAGGGGTGGTGGTGTGGTATGAAAGTCGTGTGGTGTTGTGAGGGGTGGTGGTGTTAGTATTAGTGATGGAGGGAACGTTGGTGTTCAAGTGAAGCGTCGTATGCTGGTATGGTGTGGGGAGGTGGTGTGCTGGTGTGGTCTGGGGGATGGTGTGCTGGTGTGAGGGTGAGGGTGGTGTAGTAGTGATGCTGAGTGAAAAGGGGAACACGAGTGGTTCAGTGAAGGGTGGGAGGGTCATTGTTGTGATTCGATGCATCACGTGACAACGAAGCATGAGATTCTTGTTCGCTCCAGACGATTTTATTCTGTTTGGCTGAGACGCCTATAAACATTACTTATTCCTCTGTTTTTGGATTGTTATGCCAATGAAGAGAATTTCAAAAAAAAAAATATGAAGTACAAAAATGCTAAAACTAAACTCAGAGTGCTGATGTAAGGTGTGTTCTCTTTGCAATGGGAGACTTCGAGGCACATCTTCCTTGGTGACACATTTTGCACACCGTGCATGGCTTTCTTCCTATATATGCTTTACATATTTTTAAATGTCAACACACCTGACATCAGTAACATGCAATGAGGATCTTTGAAGTACCAGGTAGAAAATGAATAACGGAGGACGAGTCTGTACGGTATCTCCAAAGTTCAGGGTCAGGTTTCATATTCACAAACCTTCCTTAGCTTAAATTTCTGTAAGATTGTTTACGCTCCAGTCCTCATCCACACAGCTTCCAAACACGGCACAACAAAACCTGAGCGAATTTGGAAGTGAAATATACGAAAATGGTAAAACAAAGCCATATCTGATACAAGAGGTATAGAGACTGGTTTAAGCATCAAACTGTCTTAAATTTGATAAACCTGGAGCTGTGCCCGAGTGAGTAAGGCGACCCGCGCGCCATCTGTCAGTGAGGGGGCGAGGCGTTGATGGACGCTCTCGCATTTTCGCTTTCCAGTCTTAACTTTTATAGTCTTTGTTGGCAGGCCGGGCGGCATCACCAGTCACCGCCACCGACATTCACAGGACTTTGGACTTTGATGCATGGTCGTGGAGTGTGCAGACGTGTTTCTCTGGCTCTCCTCTAGCTGCAGGGTTGCCTCACCGGCTTTAGCTTTGTTTTCTCCGCCACTAGGGCGTTTTTCAATAAAGTTAGGTTAGCTAGTACTAATTCTCCTCCCAGCCCTTTAGAGATATAGTAAGTGTCTATATCTGTTTCCTGAGATTGCCTTTGCTTACTCACCTCTGGAGTGTACCCCCCACTGATCGCTCTGGGGTGTGAGTTATACACGGGCGCGTCCTCCCGAGAGTGGTTTGAGAGGGTAATCTCAGACTAGGTGTGTCTTTCCCAGGTACCTTGTCCCTTACTTGTTTTTCTCCTTCTTCCCACTTCCCCCGTGAGGGGGAAGTGGTTGCTATGATGGACGCCCCTGCTGCCTCCCCCCCCTTCAGGGGGGGAGGTGGTCCTGACGAATGTAACGACCGGACTGACCACCCCCAGACTGACGGACGCCAAACTCGTGCCCCACTTGACGTTCCTGTT
The DNA here is from genome assembly GCF_032717465.1 of Coenobita brevimanus. Lineage (NCBI taxonomy): Eukaryota > Metazoa > Arthropoda > Malacostraca > Decapoda > Coenobitidae > Coenobita > Coenobita brevimanus. The sequence goes on from NC_137034.1 coordinate 22,153,561, forward strand.
GACAATGCCACGTTCGTCATTATCCATGCTCTAGGTTCGACTCCCCTGTCCAGTCTCAATCCCTTCCTTATCAAGAAGGTGATTGACCACTGTGCAGGAGAAGTCGAACAAGTGAAAAAACTTGCTAACGGAGATCTCCTGGTAAAAACTGTTAACTCGTCACAAGTAAGAGATTTGCTGAAACTGCGTAAATTCCACTGTTACGATGTCGAAGCCAAAATCCCAGTCTCCATGAATTCTTGCAAGGGTGTTGTCACTTGCAGGGATCTCATGGTGATGAGCGAGGACGAAATCGTACAAGAATTGGCGCAGCAAGATGTAATTGAAGCTAAATTCATAACTCGTTATTCGGAAGGCATAAGGACGAAGACAGCAACTATTATCTTGACATTTGCCAAAATTTCTCTTCCTAGTCAAGTCAAAGTTGGTTATGAAATCATTCACGTTCGACCATACATCCCTAACCCTTTCCGTTGTTTGAAATGCCAGTTGTATGGGCATGATGCAAAGACTTGTCGGGCTTCCCAGCCAGTGTGTGGCAAGTGTGCAAGCCAGGGTCATGATGCGGAACATTGTACATCTGAGACGGTCTGTTGCTTTCACTGCAAGGGCGCTCACTCCACTTCCTCTAGGGATTGTCCCAAGTGGAAGGAGGAGAAGGAGGTCTGCACAGTGAAGGCAACTGAGGGCATTTCCTATTACGAAGCTAGGAAAAAGGTGAAGGAGTTGCATGCAACTCCCACGCCGAATAGGTCCTATGCTTCGGCGGTAATGTCCCGTCCTGTGATGTGCTCTGTAGAGACCCAGACTGACCCTGTCTTTCTCCTCCTGCCACTCACAGTACATCTCCATCTCGACCTCCTGTCCGTTCCAACTCTCTCACTGACATCCCTAAGGCATCAACTTACTCTCAGGCTGCTGCTGCCTCTTCATCGGTACGGCCTAAAACGAAGCCTGACAAGTCTAGTAAAAGTAACATGACCACCCTCACGAAACAGTCACGTCCTCATGTCCTTCCGGTTCCTACTCCAGCGAGGGAGAGAAAGGTTAGCTCTTCCTCGGGGGAGGCTGGGAACCTAATTACTGATGACAATATGGAGGTTTCCATTAACAAGCACCGGGATAGGTCCCCCGGTAGTCGCTCGCCTGCTGGCGGGCGACAGAAAAAGACAAAGCACACTGGCCCCCAACGAAAATCTTAAACCGTTGCTTTCACTGTATTACAGTGGAATTGTAGAGGTATTGCGAATAAGTTACACAATATAGCAATCTTGCTTTCTATACACAGGCCAGACGTTGTTTGTTTACAGGAGACGCGCCTGGAGGATCACCCTGATCCTCCACAGTTCAAACACTATCACTCGTATAGAAGATATGAAGGTCACGGAGTTGCCATATACACACATAAATCACACCCACAAACGGAAGTGATTCTAAATTCTACTCTGGAAGCTGTCGCGTGCAGAGTAAAATTTAATAACACGTATCTGTCTATTTGCTCTCTGTACTGTCCTCCACATGGCCCCATTGATAGTGATGCTTTAAATTCACTAGTTGAACATCTCCCTGGGAATAAGTTAGTGTTGGGCGATTTTAACGCCCATCACTATCAATGGGGTAGCTTGAGGATCGATGGTCGTGGGGAGCAAGTAGCCGACCTAATACTACAGTCCAGCCTCTGTCTTCTGAACGATGGTAGAGCGACTCGTGTAGATGATCGTACTGGTAACTTTTCGGCCATTGACTTATCTTTGGCCTCCCCTGGTATACATCAAGATCTCTCATGGGACCCTTACGACGACTCCTTGGGAAGTGATCATTTACCCATCTGTCTTTCTTATACACGCGACATCATTTCGGACCCTCCACCTCCAAAATTTAACTATAAGAAAGCAGATTGGGGATCCTTCTCAAGGATCGCCAATTTAGATATATCTGGGGAGACCATAGATGTTAAGGTCGAAAATATAACTACTTCCATATTACACGCAGCTGAGGCTGCTATTCCCAAGACTTCTACAGTTCATGCGAAGCATAGAGCACATTGGTGGACGCCGGATTGCCGACAAGCATTAAGAAAACGCAATAGGAGATACAGGATTTTTGATAGTCAGCCCACTGAGAAAAATTTTATTGCATACAAACAGGCACGGGCTGAGGCAAGGAGAATAATAAGAAGGGCCAAACGTGACTCCTGGCGGTCCTTTGTGTCCACGGTGACTCGTACAACACCATTACGTAAAGTCTGGTCCACCATAAGAATATTAAATAATAAAGGCCCATATTTCCCCATTACCACCTTGCAAATAAATAATAACATCTATGACGAGCCCGTGGACGTTGCTAACATCCTCGCCAGGAGTTTTTCTCATGTAAGTAGCTCAGCCAATTATGACCCGCGTTTCCAACATCATAAACGCACGGCTGAGCTACAGATATTAGACTTTGCCACAGAAGACGTAAACTCCCGTACAACCAAGAGTTTACGCTAGATGAACTGCTCCTTGCCCTTAAATCCTGTAAAGACACCAGCCCTGGACCAGACACCATCACGTACGGTATGATCCAGCATCTTAATCAGGACAACCTGATTAAGATGTTAGCATTGTACAATGAGATTTGGGCGTCTCGAACGTTCCCAAACTCATGGCACTTTGCGCACGTCATACCGATACCCAAAGAGGCTGGTCGTCTTATGAATCCCACTTCATTTCGTCCTATTGTGTTGACTTCTTGTCTATGTAAGGTCATGGAACGAATGGTTAACAATAGGCTTCTTTTTGTTTTAGAGTCGAAGAATTTGTTAAATGATCAACAATGTGGCTTCCGTAAATACAGAAGTTCACTAGATCATTTAATGAATTTGGAGCATTGTATTGCAGAGGCATTTGCCAATAAAGAATTCATGATAGGGGTGTTCTTGGACATCCATAAAGCCTATGACATGACCTGGCGACACGGTATACTAATGAAGCTCTATGCTTATGGTTTAAGAGGAAATTTGCCTGTTTTTATTTCAAATTTCTTAAGGGACAGAACTTTCTCTGTCAAATTGCCCCGTAACGTAACATCGGATATATTTATCCAGGAAAACGGGGTGCCACAGGGAAGTGTGCTTAGTCCTACTTTATTTAGTATTATGATCAATGATATTCTGTCATCAGCTCCCATCCCGAGGAATCTTAAATACTCACTCTACGCTGACGATTGTGCAATATGGCACTCTTCCCGTAATGCACAATTTTCGGCTGGGCGGATTCAAGCAGCCCTTGACTCCGTCCACCAATGGGCCTTGCAGTGGGGATTTAAGTTTTCCGTACGTAAGTGTGCCGCTATAGTTTTCACTAATCGTAACGTACCTAATTTGTGCTTAACTTTGGATAATCAGGCGGTACCTTTTCAAAATTCTGTAAAATTTTTAGGAATACATTTTGATCGTAGAATGAATTTTAAACTTCACGTTAATACTTTGCTTGCTCGTTGTGATAAACCGTTAAATGTCCTCAAGTACCTAGCGGGTACTACCTGGGGTGCCGACAGAAAATCTTTATTAATGGTGTATAAGTCCCTTATTCGATCGAAGCTAGACTATGGCGCACAGGTGTATGGCTCGGCATCCGATGCCACTCTGAAAGGATTGGATGTGTTGCAGAATAAATGTTTGCGAATGTGTCTTGGAGCTGTCCGGTGTACCCGTGTAGCTCGTATGGAAGTGGAGGCGAATGTGCCTCCCCTCCGTATTCGCCGTGACCACCTGGCCTTGTCCTATGGTGTAAGGACATTTAGGAAAAGTAATAACGGCAATGAGGCCTGTAACCCCCTGCGTCAATACCACCACCTTCTGCGGGGGTGCGTCGGCCACTTGCCGCTCGCCTCCACTTACTGACTCAGGAGCTTGATGTGGACCCCAGTGACTGTGACAAGTTGGTGCTTAAAAATATAGCGCCTTGGGAGCCACCCGGCTTTACAGTCGATGTTACATGGCTCCCAGCACCAAAGGCCAAGGCGCCGGAGGCGGAGGTCCACCACTTGTTTCGTAACATCATTGTTCGTCACTTGGGGTCCCATCAATTGTACACCGACGGCTCCAAGTCGAGTGAATGTGTGGGTGCAAGTGTGTGGTC
>NC_137034.1:22157784-22162784 GCF_032717465.1 Coenobita brevimanus
CGGGACTGCCGTGCCGGGAGTGGTAGCGCGCTCCTGTAACCTAGCGGGGCTATATGGCCATAGTTGCCTAGCTCGGGGATTAAATCCCTTTTATTGGACGTTAACGATTGTGTTTGCCGTGATGAATGGACAGACTGGATTACTGTGGAGGCGAGTGCAAGTGGCACAAGTGCCGGAAAAAGGAAACTATGCCTGGTTTGGACACAGGGTGAGTTGAAATGTATTATTATTAATATTATTATTAATATTATTATTATTATTATTATTATTTGCTACAACTGCTGCTACTAGTACTACTACTGCTACTACTGCTACTTCGTTTCATTGTTATTATTATCATTATTATTATTATTATCATTATTATTATTATTATTATTATTATTATTATTATTATCTAATCTTTTCCACATGACCAAACAGGTTATCACTTCACCTTTAATCTATCGAGAATCAAAGATAGATACATACGCCTCATTCACTTTTCAGCCTACCTACCAAGACGAGTGTGGACACGCATTTTGCCCACTACGTACCATCCACTCACCCGATGTAGTGATAGATTTATTGGACAGATAGACAGGTGGAAGAGAAGGATAGATTAACTATGAAAAAAATAACTCGTAGCTACCATCCACTCACCTGATGTAGTGATAGATTTATCGGATAGATAGACGCAAAAATAGATCAACCTTCAATCTGATGAGTAAGAATGATTTGAGTTTTCTTTGTCCATCCATGTCTGTCTATCTATCTGTCTATCTATCTGATGCAATGATAGATTTATTGGATAGACAGATATGGAAAAATATATTAAAAGACATCAGTATTTTTTTCATTATGCCTGTCTAACTGTCTATTTAGTACATACCATCCACACACCTGATGTAGTGATATACGAATTGGATAGATTAATAGACGCAAAAATAGATTAAAACATGATAAATAGCAGTTCTTTATCTATCTATCTGTCTGTCTATCTATCTATCTATCTATCTAGTACTATCCATTCACTTAATGTAGTGATAGATTTATTGGATACATAAATATATAGACAGCAAATACATAAAGACACTTTTCTTAATAACATTGGATAAATATGGAGTTCTCTGCCTGTCTGCCTGTCTGTCTGTCCATCCATCTCTAGTAGTACCATCCACTCACCTTAATGTAGTGATAGATTTATTGGATAGATAGGTAGGTAGATGCAGATAGATAGATAGATTGCTTTTTCAGTTTGTTGAATTAATGATGTCGATCTCTGCCTGTCTGCCTGTCTGTCTGTCTATCTAGTACGTACCATCCACTCACCTGATAAAGTTATAGATTTATTGGGATAGATAAATAGATGTAGGTAGATGCAGGTAAATAGATAGATTGCACTTTTGAGTTTGTTGAATTAATGATGTCGATTTTTTCACTCATCTGATGTCTGTCTATCTAGTACATACCATCCACTCACCTGATTAAAGTATCAATAGATTTATTGCATAGATAAATAGATGTAGTATGTAGATAGACAGGTAAATAGATAGACAGGTGCACTTGATGGATATATAGATATCCACCAACACCAGTACGTGTACCATCCACTCACCTGATGTAGTGGTAGATTTATTGGATAGATAGATATATAGATAGATGCAAAAGTGAATAAAAGATATCAATATATTTCTTTATCTGTCTTGTCCAACTAGTATATACCATCCACTCACCTGATGTAGCGATAGATTTATTATATAGGTAGACAGATAGATGCAAAATAGATTAAAAGGCCTCAACAGTTATCTCTCTCTGTATCAGTCTATAAGCATGTCTCTCTCTCTGGTACATACCATCCACTCACTTGCTGTAGTGATAGATTTACTGGGTAGATAGATAGATGCATACATATATTAATAGGTCAACTCGATCACGTGCATTTTTCCTGATCTGTTTGTCCAACTAGTACATATATCATCCACTCACCTGATGGAACTATAGCTTTATTGGATAGATAGATGCAGACACATACATACATAAATAGGTCAACTCGAGCACGTTCTCTCTCTCTCTCTCTCTCTCTCTGGTACATACCATCCACTCACCTGATGTAGTGGTAGATATATTGGATAGATGGACAGACACATACATACATAAATAGGTCAACTCGATAACGTGAATGTTTTGACACTGATTCTCTCTCTCTGGTACATACCATCCACTCACCTGATGTAGTGGTAGATATATTGGATAGATGGACAGACACATACATACATAAATAGGTCAACTCGATAACGTGAATGTTTTGACACTGATTCTCTCTCTCCGTCTATCCGTGTATCAGTCTGTCTAGTGTATACCATCCACTCACCTTATGTAGTGATACCCGTATTTGAAAGACAGACAAATAGATAGACAGATAGATACCCGTAGATAAAGATATATAGATAGGTAGGTAGGCAGGTAGACAGATAGACCAGGCTAGAAATAATAATAATAGTAATAATAATAATAATAATAATAATAACCAGAGGCCACCCAAGGGGGGAATCACACCAGCCGATACATGTCTAGCGCGGCCTGGAATATGACCTTGACCTTGACCTACCTTCACCAGTTTCGAACTTGTAGATTTTCATCCCTACTACACACGTGTCAAATTCTGTGATGATATCTTGAGCGGTTGCGAAGTTATCGTAGTAAAAGACACACAGACATACACACAGACAGACAAATTGAAAACAATACCAGCTTGGCCATCGCGGCTGGTAATGGTAATAGTAATCATCATCATCATCATCATCATCATCATCTGACCCTGTTTCATCCCTGAGTGGCATTACATGAGCAATAAACCCCAACCATCCCTTGGATATAAACCTTCACCGGCTCAATCCGGTTGGAGTGCTATAATTACCCACTAAACCACCAGGCGCCATAATTTGGTTATATGGTTACCACCCAGCGTAGTAAATGGTTTCCTGGTGTACAGGAAACCATTTGGCTTGTCACTCAGTGCAGAGTCACCCACAGGCAGAGGGAAAGAAAGAAGGAAAGAGAGGAAAAAATACTCATATGAGAGCAGCACTACATCGAGTGAGTGGATGGTGAACGCCCCCACCTACCACTAAAATAATAATAATAATAATAATGATGATGACGATGATATACCATTTTTTCGTTATCTATGGTGTGGGTAGATGAACCAATACGTCCATACAGTCATACCGGTAGAGAGATTACTGTATATGTCATTTCACCGCAAAGGCATCAGATGTCGATTATTATTATTATTGAAACAGGGATGTGTCATGTCTCCATGGTTGTTCAATCTGTACATGGATGGGGTAATTAAAGAGGTACAAGGTAGGGTAGTGGATGTTGGAGTGGCCCTGGTGAGAGGGTAGTGTTTGGAAACTCCCTGTACTGTTGTTTGCAGATGATACTGTGTTGTTGAGTGAAGACGAAGGGGAGCTGCAAGGCTTGGTGGATGAGTTTGGGAGAGTGTGTAAGAAACGGAATCCAAAGGTGAATGTAGGGAAGAGTAAAGTGATGGTCTTTGAGAGAGGTGAAGTTAGTGAATGTACAGCGAGGTTGGATGGTGAGGAATTGGAAAATGTGAGTACGTTTAAGTACTTGGGTAGTGTGATGAGTAAGGATGGAGGTTTGGAGGGTGAAGTGCTTGAAAGGGTACAGCAGGGAAGAAAGGTTGCTGGTTCTTTGAAAGCAGTGATAAGAAACAGGGAAGTGAGCATGGAAGTGAAAAAGTTACTACATGACAGTATTGTGATACCAACTCTAACGTACGGAAGTGAAGCTTGGACGTTGTTGGAAGGACACAAGTCAAGAGTGAGAGCAGTGGAAATTAGTTATTTAAGAGGAGCCTGTGGAGTCACGTGGAGAGACAGGCTGACGAATGAGGATATAAAGGAGCGTTGTGGTGTAGATGTGGATGTGATAGGAAGCGTTATGGAGGAACACACTGAGGTGGTTTGGCCATGTGGAGAGGATGAAGGGTGAAAGACTGACGAAGAGAGTGTATGTGAGTGAGGTGGAGGGGGGAAGAGGGAGGGGGAGGCCGAGGATGAGATGGAGGGATGGGGTGGAGAGGTATATGAGAGAGGGGTGTGTGAGTTGGGAGCAGGGCAGTGAAATGGCGGGGGACAGGGCGACTTGGAGGCGATTTGTTTGTGGCCACCCCAAACGGGATTGAGGCGTCTGGCAATAGATAGATAGATAGACTATTATTATCATTATTATTATTATTGTTAGCAGTAATATTTGTATTATTATTGTTATTGTTATTATTATTATTATTACTATTAGTGCTAGTGTTGTTATTATTGATTATATTACTATTATTATTATTATTATTATTATTATTGATAACTCCATACTCTGTGGAGTTCTTATTGATACTGTAGATATTATTTCTTTTTCTCTGGGGGGGGGTTAAAAGAATGCTGGCATTGCAACACCGTTCAAGATAGAGACTTGATATATTCAGCGGTGATGTATCTTGCTGGCATACTTCTTTGGGTACATTTTCCTCCCTAGCACTAACGCCCTGTGTGTTGTATATTTCTTTTTTCCATTTTTGCCCTCCTGTACAGCCAAACTGCTGAATCGCTTGCTTTGCAAACTTTGCAATATGTACACTGGATCTCAAAAGTATGGGTGCACAGGGGGTGCCATGCCTACCGAAAAGGTTGGAACAACTGCTGACATTACCAACGTGTCATTGTGTATCATCAGTGTCTGTCTACAGTATATACACATTACATTTGCTATATGTCTGCAAGAGGCTATTGCTGGTTGGCGATATATAACACCTGCCGACATATACACATTACATTTGCTATATGTCTGCAAGAGGCTATTGCTGGTTGGTGATATATAACACCTGCCGACATATACACATTACATTTGCTATATGTCTGCAAGAGGCTATTGCTGGTTGGCGATATATAACACCTGCCGACATATAAACATTACATTTGCTATATGTCTGCAAGAGGCTA
>NC_137034.1:22170284-22185284 GCF_032717465.1 Coenobita brevimanus
TACATCTCTTATGCACCCACATATCACAAACACTGCATTATCTCGCAGTCTACCTCTAATACCACTACATCTCTTATGCACTCATTTATCACAAACACTGCATTATCTCGCAGTCTACCTCTAATACCACTACATCTCTTATGCACCCATTTATCACAAACACTGCATTATCTCGCAGTCTACCTCTAATACCACTACATCTCTTATGCACCCACTTATCACAAACACTGCATTATCTCGCAGTCTACCTCTAATACCACTACATCTCTTATGCACCCACTTATCACTGACACTGCACAATATAGAATTACTTCCCACGCCCATGTGTCAAATCGCACATGGCCACTCTCCCTCTTCCTTTACAGTACCGCCACCAGCCATAGATACCATCACTTTTGTTTTATCTGCATTTACTCTTAAGCCCTTGTGCCTCATACCTTGTCTCCACTTCCTAAATCTTTCCTCCTCCTCCCTTTCGTTCTCTGCAATCAGCACAAAATCATCAACATAACATCTCCCACGGGAGTCCCTTTCTGAAGTCACGTGAGAGGGCTTCAAGTGCCATGACAAACAACAAAGGGCTCAAGACTGACCCCTGATGCACACCATCATTCACTGGAAACTCATCACTCAAATCTCCATTCACCCTTACCTGGGTGTGAGCACCCACATACATAGCCATAACCACCCTAACCAGCCACTTCTACATCCCAGGCTTTCTCATTGCCCACTTCACCACCTCCCTAGAGGAGTGTGTGTTAATATTACCTAAATTACTGCTGTTCACAGGAGCCAAACATTTGCTATTATTATTATTATTATTATTATTATTATTATTATTATTATTATTATTATTATTATTATTATCATCATCATCATCATCATCATCATCATTATCAATATTATTATTATTATCTGTGGCACCGCATGAAGGGGACCCAAGGAAAGGCTAATGTTTGCTTCCATGTTTACTGACTGTATGTGCTGGAGGTGCGGCGTGACTGGCAGTGTGTGTGTGTGTGTGTGTGTGTGTGTGTGTGTGTGTGTGAGAGAGAGAGAGAGAGAGAGAGAGAGTTTGTATATGTCTGTGTTGCGGTGTGTGTGTGTGTGTGTGTGTGAGAGAGAGAGAGAGAGAGAGAGAGAGCGTGTATTTGTATATGTCTGTTTGTGTTGCTGTGTGTGTGTGTGTGTGTGTGTGTGTGAGAGAGAGAGAGAGAGAGAGAGAGAGAGAGAGAGAGAGAGAGAGAGAGAGAGAGCGTGTATTTGTATGTCTGTCTGTGTTTGTGTGTGTGTGTGTGTGAGAGAGAGAGAGAGAGAGAGAGAGAGAGAGAGAGAGAGAGCGTGTATTTGTATGTCTGTCTGTGTTGCTGTGTGTGTGTGTGTGTGTGTGTGTGTGTGTGTGTGTGTGTGTGCGTGCTTGTATATATCGGTATCTGTTTGTATGACTGTGGATGTGTATGTATGTATGTTTCTATGTACGTGTATGTATATATATATATGTATATGTATGTATGTATGTTGTGTATGTATGTATGTGATTATGTGTGTTTGCATACGTCTGTCTCTGTGTGGCTGTGTGTATGCATGTATGAATGTGTGTGTGTAAACGTATGCACATGAGTGGATGTGTGTGTGTACGTACGCACATGTGTGTATGCATGTAAGCAGTCAGTGTGTTTTAGCCTTGACTCCAAACATCACCTTAAATTCCTTCAAGATTACCGGTATATTCCCTAACACCACTTCCTTACCGATTTATTTTTGGATACGGCTGGGTAACATCGTTTTGTACGTTATTTATGCAGAGTGTGGTGATATTGGAAGGATTTAAGGAACACAGACGAGAACGGGAAGGTGAACTAAACAAAATAAATCGCCGTGGGAGAGGTGTTAGGGAGCTTCCTTAACCAGCGAGAAGATGGGTGGATATAGAGAGAGAGAGAGAGAGAAGAAAACAGAAAGGAAGAAATGAATGAAGGTGAAAGGAAAAAGGGAGAGAGAGAGAGAGAGAGAGAGAGAGAGAGAGAGAGGAAGCACTTCTTCATGACTAGCATTGAGTTGGCTTTAATCTGTTATTACAGACTGAAATAAACAGCTAATAGTGAGGCGTTAAGTACAAGACGGTGTTGGAAGTGGACGCCTTCACGTGGTGGCTCCAATATCACACACACACACACACACACACACACACACACACACACACACACACACACACACACACACACACACACACACACACACACACACACACACACCATGCGAAAGGGGAGGAGAAGAAAAGGGAAGGGAGGAAGGAGGGGGTGACAAAGGGGAGAATGGAAAGAGAGAAAGAGAAGGATGGGGTGGAGGAGGGAGGAAAAGCGAAAGGGAGAAGGGAGGATAGGGAAGGCAGGAAGGAAGAGTGAGGAGTAGGATGGGAGGAAGGAAGATAGGAAGAAGAGGAAGGAAAGGAAGAGGGAGGGAAGGAGGAAGAGGAAGAATGGGGTAAGTTAAGTAGGCAATAATGTGCTACTAGTACTAGTAGTAGTAGTGGTAGGGTGAAGAGTGCAGGATGGCATCTACTACTGGTAGGGTGAAGAGTGCAGGATGGCATCTACTACTGGTAGGGTGAAGAGTGCAGGATGGCATCTACTACTGGTAGGGTGAAGAGTGCAGGATGGCATCTACTACTGGTAGGGTGAAGAGTGCAGGATGGCATCTACTACTGGTAGGGTGAAGAGTGCAGGATGGCATCTACTACTGGTAGGGTGAAGAGTGCAGGATGGCATCTACTACTGGTAGGGTGAAGAGTGCAGGATGGCATCTACTACTGGTAGGGTGAAGAGTGCAGGATGGCATCTACTACTGGTAGGGTGAAGAGTGCAGGATGGCATCTACTACTGGTAGGGTGAAGAGTGCAGGATGGCATCTACTACTGGTAGGGTGAAGAGTGCAGGATGGCATCTACTACTGGTAGGGTGAAGAGTGCAGGATGGCATCTACTACTGGTAGGGTGAAGAGTGCAGGATGGCATCTACTACTGGTAGGGTGAAGAGTGCAGGATGGCATCTACTACTGGTAGGGTGAAGAGTGCAGGATGGCATCTACTACTGGTAGGGTGAAGAGTGCAGGATGGCATCTACTACTGGTAGGGTGAAGAGTGCAGGATGGCATGATATAAGGCAGTCACTGGTGTATAGACATGTAAGGCCATGATATAAGGCAGTCACTGGTGTATACAGACATGTAAGGCCATGATATAAGGCAGTCACTGGTGTATACAGACATGTAAGGCCATGATATAAGGCAGTCACTGGTGTATACAGACATGTAAGGCCATGATATAAGGCAGTCACTGGTGTATACAGACATGTAAGGCCATGATATAAGGCAGTCACTGGTGTATACAGACATGTAAGGCCATGATATAAGGCAGTCACTGGTGTATACAGACATGTAAGGCCATGATATAAGGCAGTCACTGGTGTATACAGACATGTCAGGCCATGATATAAGGCAGTCATTGGTGTATACAGACATGTAAGGCCATGATATAAGGCAGTCACTGGTGTAAAGACATGTAAGGCCATGATATAAGGCAGTCACTGGTATATACAGACATGTAAGGCCAAGAAAAGTAAGACAAAAGAGAAGCAGTCATGCTGACTTAACCTACACTTAACCTACATACACATACATACACGCACACACACACACATTCACACAGAGTGTATGTATGTGAGTGTCTGTGAATGTACGTGAGTGTGTGTATGTGTGTGCGTGAGTGTGAGTGTGTGCGTGTGAGTGTGAGCGTGTGTGTGTGTGTAGCTGTGTTCCCGAAAGAATGTCACACGCACTGGGACTGTCCTCCATGGAGGTACACCTCAGTGGGTGTACTTCCATGGAGGTACACCTCAGTGGGTGTACTTCCATGGAGGTACACCTCAGTGGGTGTACTTCCATGGAGGTACACCTCAGTGGGTGTACCTCCATGGAGGTACACCTCAGTGGGTGTACTTCCATGGAGGTACACCTCAGTGGGTGTACCTCCATGGAGGTACACCTCACTGGGTGTACCTCCATGAAGGACAGTTCCAATGCGTGTGTCATATTTTCGGGAACACAGCCACACACACACGCACACACACTCACATGCACACACTCACACGCACACGCACACATACACACACACACATACACACACACATGCACACTCACATACATACACTCACACATTCACACACACACACACATACCTTCACGCAAACTTTCACCAATGCATTTTGTCCTGCCCCGCCCTCAGGGCCTACGGGAGTTACAGATCACACCCACTGCCCGCGCAGTGCGTCTTGTGAGGGGTGGAGGCGGGGCTGGTGGCGTGGTGGGTGCCGTGGTGGGTGGCGTGGTGGGGTGGGTGTGGCCTTGGCCTGGCCTGGCCCGTGGCTGGCTGCACCCAGCACCTGACCGCCGTAAGTGTTCAGTATGTAAGCGAGGGCGGCCTCAACGTTGAGCCGAGTGCCAGTCAGGCATACAGGCGCACCCACCGTGACGGGAAACTTGAACCCTACGGCGTAAAAGTCGGTCAACGCGTTACACGTGTCCCCGTTAAGCCCCCTGAGGGTGGCTTGCTGGCGGGCGTCCATAGACATGTAGCGCACCACCAGGGGGGGCGTCTGGGGGGATGGGGCCATTTGTGCCAACCTTTGCTTACGTTTTCTGGCCTTGTTTTGTGCTGGCCCCTGCTGGCCTGGGGGGGCCGGGGCTGGCGATGGTATGGCCTGGGTGGCGGGTTTTGCCGATGTTGTGGTGGGGTTCTTTGCCGATGTTGTGGTGGGGTTCTTTGCCGATGTTGTGGTGGGGTTCTTTGCCGATGTTGTGGTGGGGTTCTTTGCCGATGTTGTGGTGGCGGGTTTTGCCGATGTTGTGGTGGGGTTCTTTGCCGATGTTGTGGTGGGGTTCTTTGCCGATGTTGTGGTGGGGTTCTTTGCCGATGTTGTGGTGGGGTTCTTTGCCGATGTTGTGATGGGGTTCTTTGCCGATGTTGTGGTGGGGTTCTTTGCCGATGTTGTGGTGGCGGGTTTTGCCGATGTTGTGGTGGGGTTCTTTGCCGATGTTGTGGTGGCGGGTTTTGACTGTGGTGGGGTTGGCTGTGGTGGGGTGGGGGGTTTTGACTGTGGTGGGGTTGGCTGTGGTGGGGTGGGGGGTTTTGACTGTGGTGGGGTTGGCTGTGGTGGGGTGGGGGGTTTTGACTGTGGTGGGGTTGGGTGTGCTTGGGTGGGGGGTTTTGGTTCTGTTGAGGTACATGTGGGAGGTTCCGGTTCAGGTGAGGTTCTCGAGTCAGGAGCTGTATTTCTCTTCTTCTTTCTTTTCCGTTTCCTCTTCTTCAGGGCTTGGGACTGTGCGGGGCTTTCCTGCTGGGCTGGGTCTTCCTCAGCAGGGGGTGAGGGCGTGGCGCCGTCAGCCCCGTCACCTTGGTCTTCTCTCTCGTCCCGTGCCCTTTCTTCCCTGGCCACACCCTCCTGTACCTGCATCTGTCCCTTGAGCCATCCCAGGTCCCTCGCCAATTCTTCCATCATTAGATTCCGTTCCGCCACCTCACGTACCAACTGCCTCACCAGGACCTGGGAGGCCTCAAGGTCCCGCGTCAGCACCTCTTGCTGCCGTACCTGCCGCCGCAACCGATCGTTATCAGCCTTCTCATCAGCCAGCTCAAGCCGAAGCCGCGCCAATTCTACCCTCTGAGTGACTAGGTCTTTCCGCAGCTCCCACAGAGGGTCCGGGTTGGGGCAGGGAGGCTTCGTTCCTTCTTCCTGCACCTCCTTCAGATCCTCGAGAGCCTCCTAGGCGTGGTCCCGCTCCTGCACCTCCTCCACACCCCCGACGCCCTCCTGAGTCTGGTCTCGCTCCTGCCCCTCCTCCAGATCCTCGACACCCTCCTGAGAGTGGTCTCGCTCCTGCCCCTCCTCCAGATCCTCGACGCCCTCCTGAGAGTGGTCTCGCTCCTGCCCCTCCTCCAGATCCTCGACGCCCTCCTGAGTCTGGTCTCGCTCCTGCCACTCCTCCAGATCCTCGACACCCTCCTGAGAGTGGTCTCGCTCCTGCCCCTCCTCCAGATCCTCGACACCCTCCTGAGAGTGGTCTCGCTCCTGCCCCTCCTCCAGATCCTCGACACCCTCCTGAGAGTGGTCTCGCTCCTGCCCCTCCTCCACGCCCCCGATAACCCCTGCAGCCCCCTGCGCGTGGCCCTGCTGCAGCCCATCCGTGTCAGGAGGCTTGGCGCCGTCATCCGCGGGGGCGCCACGCCTCCCACGAATCTTGCGCCAGAACCTTCTGAATTTTTTACCGATTTTGCACATTTTTTTTCGTGTTATGAGACGAACGAATGAATTGGTGGTGACCGACAGAACACCAGTGACCTACAAGGGTAATGCAGATGGAGGGAGGGAGAGAGAGAGAATGAATTGGTGGTGACCGACAGAACACCAGTGACCTACAAGGGTAATGCAGATGGAGGGAGGGAGAGAGAGAGAATGAATTGGTGGTGACCGACAGAACACCAGTGACCTACAAGGGTAATGCAGATGGAGGGAGGGAGAGAGAGAGAGAATGAATTGGTGGTGACCGACAGAACACCAGTGACCTACAAGGGTAATGCAGATGGAGGGAGAGAGAGAGAGAGAATGAATTGGTGGTGACCGACAGAACACCAGTGACCTACAAGGGTAATGCAGATGGAGGGAGGGAGAGAGAGAGAATGAATTGGTGGTGACCGACAGAACACCAGTGACCTACAAGGGTAATGCAGATGGAGGGAGAGAGAGAGAGAGAATGAATTGGTGGTGACCGACAGAACACCAGTGACCTACAAGGGTAATGCAGATGGAGGGAGGGAGAGAGAGAGAATGAATTGGTGGTGACCGACAGAACACCAGTGACCTACAAGGGTAATGCAGATGGAGGGAGGGAGAGAGAGAGAATGAATTGGTGGTGACCGACAGAACACCAGTGACCTACAAGGGTAATGCAGATGGAGGGAGGGAGAGAGAGAGAGAATGAATTGGTGGTGACCGACAGAACACCAGTGACCTACAAGGGTAATGCAGATGGAGGGAGGGAGAGAGAGAGAATGAATTGGTGGTGACCGACAGAACACCAGTGACCTACAAGGGTAATGCAGATGGAGGGAGGGAGAGAGAGAGAATGAATTGGTGGTGACCGACAGAACACCAGTGACCTACAAGGGTAATGCAGATGGAGGGAGAGAGAGAGAGAGAGAATGAATTGGTGGTGACCGACAGAACACCAGTGACCTACAAGGGTAATGCAGATGGAGGGAGAGAGAGAGAGAATGAATTGGTGGTGACCGACAGAACACCAGTGACCTACAAGGGTAATGCAGATGGAGGGAGGGAGAGAGAGAGAATGAATTGGTGGTGACCGACAGAACACCAGTGACCTACAAGGGTAATGCAGATGGAGGGAGAGAGAGAGAGAGAGAATGAATTGGTGGTGAACGACAGAACACCAGTGACCTACAAGGGTAATGCAGATGGAGGGAGGGAGAGAGAGAGAATGAATTGGTGGTGAACGACAGAACACCAGTGACCTACAAGGGTAATGCAGATGGAGGGAGGGAGAGAGAGAGAATGAATTGGTGGTGACCGACAGAACACCAGTGACCTACAAGGGTAATGCAGATGGAGGGAGGGAGAGAGAGAGAGAATGAATTGGTGGTGACCGACAGAACACCAGTGACCTACAAGGGTAATGCAGATGGAGGGAGAGAGAGAGAGAGAATGAATTGGTGGTGAACGACAGAACACCAGTGACCTACAAGGGTAATGCAGATGGAGGGAGGGAGAGAGAGAGAATGAATTGGTGGTGACCGACAGAACACCAGTGACCTACAAGGGTAATGCAGATGGAGGGAGGGAGAGAGAGAGAATGAATTGGTGGTGAACGACAGAACACCAGTGACCTACAAGGGTAATGCAGATGGAGGGAGGGAGAGAGAGAGAGACTGAATTGGCGGTGACCGACAGAACACCAGTGACATAAAAGTGTTTTGCTGATGGTGGGAGGGAGAGAGAGAGAGAATGAATTGGTGGTGACCGACAGAACACCAGTGACCTACAAGGGTAATGCAGATGGAGGGAGGGAGAGAGAGAGAATGAATTGGTGGTGAACGACAGAACACCAGTGACCTACAAGGGTAATGCAGATGGAGGGAGAGAGAGAGAGAGAGAATGAATTGGTGGTGACCGACAGAACACCAGTGACCTACAAGGGTAATGCAGATGGAGGGAGGGAGAGAGAGAGAATGAATTGGTGGTGACCGACAGAACACCAGTGACCTACAAGGGTAATGCAGATGGAGGGAGGGAGAGAGAGAGAATGAATTGGTGGTGACCGACAGAACACCAGTGACCTACAAGGGTAATGCAGATGGAGGGAGAGAGAGAGAGAGAATGAATTGGTGGTGACCGACAGAACACCAGTGACCTACAAGGGTAATGCAGATGGAGGGAGGGAGAGAGAGAGAGAATGAATTGGTGGTGACCGACAGAACACCAGTGACCTACAAGGGTAATGCAGATGGAGGGAGGGAGAGAGAGAGAATGAATTGGTGGTGACCGACAGAACACCAGTGACCTACAAGGGTAATGCAGATGGAGGGAGGGAGAGAGAGAGAATGAATTGGTGGTGACCGACAGAACACCAGTGACCTACAAGGGTAATGCAGATGGAGGGAGAGAGAGAGAGAGAGAATGAATTGGTGGTGACCGACAGAACACCAGTGACCTACAAGGGTAATGCAGATGGAGGGAGGGAGAGAGAGAGAATGAATTGGTGGTGACCGACAGAACACCAGTGACCTACAAGGGTAATGCAGATGGAGGGAGGGAGAGAGAGAGAATGAATTGGTGGTGACCGACAGAACACCAGTGACCTACAAGGGTAATGCAGATGGAGGGAGGGAGAGAGAGAGAATGAATTGGTGGTGACCGACAGAACACCAGTGACCTACAAGGGTAATGCAGATGGAGGGAGGGAGAGAGAGAGAGAATGAATTGGTGGTGACCGACAGAACACCAGTGACCTACAAGGGTAATGCAGATGGAGGGAGGGAGAGAGAGAGAATGAATTGGTGGTGACCGACAGAACACCAGTGACCTACAAGGGTAATGCAGATGGAGGGAGGGAGAGAGAGAGAATGAATTGGTGGTGACCGACAGAACACCAGTGACCTACAAGGGTAATGCAGATGGAGGGAGGGAGAGAGAGAGAATGAATTGGTGGTGACCGACAGAACACCAGTGACCTACAAGGGTAATGCAGATGGAGGGAGAGAGAGAGAGAGAGAGAATGAATTGGTGGTGACCGACAGAACACCAGTGACCTACAAGGGTAATGCAGATGGAGGGAGGGAGAGAGAGAGAATGAATTGGTGGTGACCGACAGAACACCAGTGACCTACAAGGGTAATGCAGATGGAGGGAGGGAGGGAGAGAGAGAGAATGAATTGGTGGTGACCGACAGAACACCAGTGACCTACAAGGGTAATGCAGATGGAGGGAGGGAGAGAGAGAGAATGAATTGGTGGTGACCGACAGAACACCAGTGACCTACAAGGGTAATGCAGATGGAGGGAGGGAGAGAGAGAGAATGAATTGGTGGTGACCGACAGAACACCAGTGACCTACAAGGGTAATGCAGATGGAGGGAGAGAGAGAGAGAGAGAATGAATTGGTGGTGACCGACAGAACACCAGTGACCTACAAGGGTAATGCAGATGGAGGGAGGGAGTGAGAGTGTGTATGTATTGTTGTTGACCGACAGAACACCAGTGACCTACAAGGGTGATGCAGATGGAGGAGGGAGGGAGAGAGAGAGAATGAATTTAATGCAGATGGAGGGAGGGAGAGAGAGAGAATGAATTGGTGGTGACCGACAGAACACCAGTGACCTACAAGGGTAATGCAGATGGAGGGAGGGAGAGAGAGAATGAATTGGTGGTGACCGACAGAACACCAGTGACCTACAAGGGTAATGCAGATGGAGGGAGGGAGAGAGAGAGAATGAATTGGTGGTGACCGACAGAACACCAGTGACCTACAAGGGTAATGCAGATGGAGGGAGAGCGAGATTGACTTGGTGGTGACCGACGGTACACCAGTGACCTACAAGGGTGATGCCGATGGAGGGAGAGAGAGAGAGAGAGAATGAATTGGTGGTGACCGACAGAACACCAGTGACCTACAAGGGTAATGCAGATGGAGGGAGAGAGAGAGAGAGAGAGAATGAATTGGTGGTGACCGACAGAACACCAGTGACCTACAAGGGTAATGCAGATGGAGGGAGGGAGAGAGAGAGAATGAATTGGTGGTGACCGACAGAACACCAGTGACCTACAAGGGTAATGCAGATGGAGGGAGAGAGAGAGAGAGAGAATGAATTGGTGGTGACCGACAGAACACCAGTGACCTACAAGGGTAATGCAGATGGAGGGAGGGAGAGAGAGAGAATGAATTGGTGGTGACCGACAGAACACCAGTGACCTACAAGGGTAATGCAGATGGAGGGAGAGAGAGAGAGAGAGAGAATGAATTGGTGGTGACCGACAGAACACCAGTGACCTACAAGGGTAATGCAGATGGAGGGAGAGAGAGAGAGAGAGAGAATGAATTGGTGGTGACCGACAGAACACCAGTGACCTACAAGGGTAATGCAGATGGAGGGAGAGAGTGAGAGAGAGAGAATGAATTGGTGGTGACCGACAGAACACCAGTGACCTACAAGGGTAATGCAGATGGAGGGAGAGAGAGAGAGAGAGAGAATGAATTGGTGGTGACCGACAGAACACCAGTGACCTACAAGGGTAATGCAGATGGAGGGAGAGAGAGAGAATGAATTGGTGGTGACCGACAGAACACCAGTGACCTACAAGGGTAATGCAGATGGAGGGAGGGAGAGAGAGAGAATGAATTGGTGGTGACCGACAGAACACCAGTGACCTACAAGGGTAATGCAGATGGAGGGAGGGAGAGAGAGAGAGAGAATGAATTGGTGGTGACCGACAGAACACCAGTGACCTACAAGGGTAATGCAGATGGAGGGAGAGAGAGAGAGAATGAATTGGTGGTGACCGACAGAACACCAGTGACCTACAAGGGTAATGCAGATGGAGGGAGAGAGAGAGAGAATGAATTGGTGGTGACCGACAGAACACCAGTGACCTACAAGGGTAATGCAGATGGAGGGAGAGAGAGAGAGAGAATGAATTGGTGGTGACCGACAGAACACCAGTGACCTACAAGGGTAATGCAGATGGAGGGAGGGAGAGAGAGAGAATGAATTGGTGGTGACCGACAGAACACCAGTGACCTACAAGGGTAATGCAGATGGAGGGAGAGAGAGAGAGAGAGAATGAATTGGTGGTGACCGACAGAACACCAGTGACCTACAAGGGTAATGCAGATGGAGGGAGAGAGAGAGAGAGAGAATGAATTGGTGGTGACCGACAGAACACCAGTGACCTACAAGGGTGATGCAGATGGAGGGAGGGAGAGAGAGAATGAATTGGTGGTGACCGACAGAACACCAGTGACCTACAAGGGTGATGCAGATGGAGGGAGGGAGAGAGAGAATGAATTGGTGGTGACCGACAGAACACCAGTGACCTACAAGGGTAATGCAGATGGAGGGAGGGAGAGAGAGAGAATGAATTGGTGGTGACCGACAGAACACCAGTGACCTACAAGGGTAATGCAGATGGAGGGAGAGAGAGAGAGAGAGAATGAATTGGTGGTGACCGACAGAACACCAGTGACCTACAAGGGTAATGCAGATGGAGGGAGGGAGAGAGAGAGAATGAATTGGTGGTGAACGACAGAACACCAGTGACCTACAAGGGTAATGCAGATGGAGGGAGGGAGAGAGAGAGAATGAATTGGTGGTGACCGACAGAACACCAGTGACCTACAAGGGTAATGCAGATGGAGGGAGAGAGAGAGAGAGAATGAATTGGTGGTGACCGACAGAACACCAGTGACCTACAAGGGTAATGCAGATGGAGGGAGGGAGAGAGAGAGAATGAATTGGTGGTGACCGACAGAACACCAGTGACCTACAAGGGTAATGCAGATGGAGGGAGAGAGAGAGAGAGAGAGAATGAATTGGTGGTGACCGACAGAACACCAGTGACCTACAAGGGTAATGCAGATGGAGGGAGAGAGAGAGAGAGAGAATGAATTGGTGGTGACCGACAGAACACCAGTGACCTACAAGGGTAATGCAGATGGAGGGAGAGAGAGAGAGAGAGAATGAATTGGTGGTGACCGACAGAACACCAGTGACCTACAAGGGTAATGCAGATGGAGGGAGAGAGAGAGAATGAATTGGTGGTGAACGACAGAACACCAGTGACCTACAAGGGTAATGCAGATGGAGGGAGGGAGAGAGAGAGAATGAATTGGTGGTGACCGACAGAACACCAGTGACCTACAAGGGTAATGCAGATGGAGGGAGGGAGAGAGAGAGAGAATGAATTGGTGGTGACCGACAGAACACCAGTGACCTACAAGGGTAATGCAGATGGAGGGAGGGAGAGAGAGAGAATGAATTGGTGGTGACCGACAGAACACCAGTGACCTACAAGGGTAATGCAGATGGAGGGAGGGAGAGAGAGAGAATGAATTGGTGGTGACCGACAGAACACCAGTGACCTACAAGGGTAATGCAGATGGAGGGAGAGAGAGAGAGAGAGAATGAATTGGTGGTGACCGACAGAACACCAGTGACCTACAAGGGTAATGCAGATGGAGGGAGGGAGAGAGAGAGAGAGAGAATGAATTGGTGGTGAACGACAGAACACCAGTGACCTACAAGGGTAATGCAGATGGAGGGAGGGAGAGAGAGAGAATGAATTGGTGGTGACCGACAGAACACCAGTGACCTACAAGGGTAATGCAGATGGAGGGAGGGAGAGAGAGAGAGAGAGAGAGAGAATGAATTGGTGGTGAACGACAGAACACCAGTGACCTACAAGGGTAATGCAGATGGAGGGAGGGAGAGAGAGAATGAATTGGTGGTTAACGACAGACCACCAGAAAAAGTGGACCTACAAGGGTAATGCAGATGGAGGGAGGGAGAGAGAGAGAGAGAGAGAATGAATTGGTGGTGAACGACAGAACACCAGTGACCTACAAGGGTAATGCAGATGGAGGGAGGGAGAGAGAGAGAATGAATTGGTGGTGAACGACAGAACACCAGTGACCTACAAGGGTAATGCAGATGGAGGGAGGGAGAGAGAGAGAATGAATTGGTGGTGAACGACAGAACACCAGTGACCTACAAGGGTAATGCAGATGGAGGGAGGGAGAGAGAGAGAGAGAGAGAATGAATTGGTGGTGAACGACAGAACACCAGTGACCTACAAGGGTAATGCAGATGGAGGGAGGGAGAGAGAGAGAGAATGAATTGGTGGTGAACGACAGAACACCAGTGACCTACAAGGGTAATGCAGATGGAGGGAGAGAGAGAGAGAGAATGAATTGGTGGTGACCGACAGAACACCAGTGACCTACAAGGGTAATGCAGATGGAGGGAGGGAGAGAGAGAGAATGAATTGGTGGTGACCGACAGAACACCAGTGACCTACAAGGGTAATGCAGATGGAGGGAGGGAGAGAGAGAGAATGAATTGGTGGTGAACGACAGAACACCAGTGACCTACAAGGGTAATGCAGATGGAGGGAGGGAGAGAGAGAGAATGAATTGGTGGTGACCGACAGAACACCAATGACCTACAAGGGTAATGCAGATGGAGGGAGGGAGAGAGAGAGAATGAATTGGTGGTGACCGACAGAACACCAGTGACCTACAAGGGTAATGCAGATGGAGGGAGGGAGAGAGAGAGAGAGAGAGAGGGGGGGGGGAAGTCCTTCAACTCAGCTTTCAATATTGAGCTGTAACAGGAGATTAACATTATCATATGATGCTAGTCACGAGGAAGTGCTGTGCAAATGATGTAGAGCCACATTATTGTCTTCCGCCACCGAGCTACGGGAAATAGGCCTTGGGTTCATTTTTTCTTTGCATATTAAAAAAAAAAAAAAATCTGTGCCTACTAAAACTAACACAAGAATATGGTGCTAGTCACGAAGAAGTGCTACGGAATGGAAGGCTGTTTTTAATGCTTGAGTCTATCATCATCATCATCATCATCATCATCATCATCACCACCACCACCACCACCACCACTACTTCTGTCATCATCATCATTATCATCACTACTTCTGTCATCATCAACATTATCATCACTACTTCTATCATCATCAACATCATCATCATCATCATCATCATCAATTTGTAAAACATAAAAGTGAGTTTGGAGACACGAATATTGAGAGAGAGAGAGAGAGAGAGAGAGAGAGTGGAAAGTGTAGGAAGAAGGTGTTTGGAAAGAGGCTAAGAATGTAGTAGCAGTAGTGGTGGTAGTGGTAGTAGTAGTAGTGGTAGTAGTAGTGGTGGTAGTGGTAGTAGTAGTAGTGGTAGTAGTAGTAGTTGTGGTAGTAGTAGTAGTGGTAGTAGTAGTAGTGGTGGTAGTGGTAGTAATAGTAGTGGTAGTAGTAGTAGTGGTGGTATTGGTAGTAATAGTAGTGGTAGTAGTAGTAGTGGTGGTAGTGGTAGTAATAGTAGTGGTAGTAGTAGTAGTGGTGGTAGTCGTAGTAATAGTAGTAGTAGTAGTAGTGGCAGTAGTAGTAGTAGTAGTGGTGGTAGTAGTAGTAGTTTTAGTGGTGGTAGTAGTAGTAGTAGTAGTAGTGGTGGTGGTAGTAGTAGTAGTAGTAGTTGGATGGCAAGGGGGGGGGCATCAGATAGTTCCGTGTTGATTTGGGGAATGACAAGGAAAAGTTTGGAATACACATGTGTACACCTGACCCCTACACTTACACTGCCAGTATTACATGTACACCCCTACACTTACACTGCCAGTATTACATGTACACCCCTACACTTACAC